>NC_139948.1:517500-575000 GCF_963454915.1 Gymnoscopelus microlampas | reverse complement strand
ATAATGTGACCGTTAATGGCTTTGTCAGCTATGAGCTCAGAATGAGAATCAGAATCAGAATCAGGTTTATTGTCACATCACAGGTTTACAAGATAAAAAAGTGGGTGAAATTCGTTTTTGTACAACACTCCCATCGCAACGTTAAATTCCGTAGAAAGAAGAGTGGGGAGAGAGAAAAAGAAGAGGGGTAGGGGGTTAAGTGGGAAGGAGATCAACAGAGAACAATAGAAGGCCAAAAACAAGTTATCTACATATTTACAAAGTACCTGAGATAAGAGACAAACTAAGGTGCCTGAGCATAGCAGCAATGTATGTATACTGTGCATGATATACTTATAGACGCTAAGGTGCTTAGAGAGAAAAAGAGCGCAATAATAAAAAATCAAAAAAAGTTTGTGCGTTATACATGGGGATTAAGGTGCAGAGGGTCAGTGCGTGTTCACCTAAGGGTGGACTGACCCTGGTATAATCCGCAAGTAGCTCCATGAAGGAGAGCAACAAAAAGTAATCTTTAGCATTTTGACTAAAGCTTTTGCCACAAAGAGTACATTTAAAGTCCTGTGTGTATCAACATGTGTTTCTTAAGATTAGCATTTTGACTAAAGCTTTTGTCACAAACTGTACACATGAAGGTTTTTTTTTTTCCGCTGGTATGATTCCTCATAAGTCCAAGTCATTTTCCTGGTATAATAATCCACAGGTGTGTTCAGGAAGAGCCAGAAAAGTCTGCAACCAGCTGGGCAGTACCGCCTGTTGTCAGGCTGCTGAAAAGGGCTCATGCTTCATTCAGCATTCTGACAGCAGCCGGGTTAAAACTATTCCAGAACCTGGTGGTGGAACTCTTGATACTGCGGTAGGTCCCCTTGCCCGGTCGCGGTCGTTGTAGGGTTCTGAACAGTCTGTGACTTGGGTGGTACTTGTCCTTGATGATGCGCTTGGCTTTGACCACGCACCGCTTCTTGTACAGATCCTGAAGCGCTGGTAGCTCGCTTCCCATTATTCGCTCTGCCGATCACACTACTCGCTGTAGGTTGATCTTCTCTCGGGCAGTGCAGTTCCCGTACCAGGCCGTGATGCAGCCTGTTAGGACGCCTTCAACCGAACTGTTGTAATACAGCTTGAGGATGCGCTGTCCTACTCCAAGCTTATTCAGGCGGCGGAGCCAGTACAGTCTCTGCTGAGCCTTTTTCTTCACGTGTGTGGTGTGCGTCTCCCATTTAAGGTCCTCCTCGATGTGTACTCCGAGGAACTTGAACTCGCTGACCCTTTCCACTGCAGCACCGTCGATGAGGATGGGCGCATGGTCTCTCCGCGGCCTCCTGAAGTCCACGATCAGTTCTTTGGTCTTGTCGACGTTGAGAGCGAGGTTGTTCTCCCGGCACCAGAGCGCCAGTGAGTTGATCTCATCTCTGTAGTCAGACTCGTCGTTGTTTACGATTCGGCCTATCACTGTCGTGTCGTCCGCGTACTTTATGATGGTGTTGGAGACGTGTGTGGCTATGCAGTCATACGTGTACAGGGAGTAGAGGAGAGGGCTCAGCACGCATCCCTGGGGTGCTCCGGTGTTGAGGGTCAGGGGGTCAGATGTGATGCTGCCCATTCTCACCACCTGATGTCGGTTGGACAGGAAGTCCTGTATCCAGTCGCACATGCTTGGGTGTAGCCCTAGGTCTCTGAGCTTTTTGTCAAGTATTGCTGGGACAATGGTGTTGAATGCTGAGCTGTAGTCCACGAACAGCATACGTACATATTTGTCCTTCAGCAGCTTGTTGTCCATGTGCGAGAGGACGGTGTGGAGAGCCATGGCAATAGCGTCGTCGGTGGATCTGTTTTTGCGGTATGCATACTGCCACGGATCCAGCGAGGCAGGTAGCGTGGAGCTGATGTATTCCCTCACCAGTTTCTCGAAGCACTTGCTGACGATTGGGGTGAGAGCGACAGGTCTCCAGTCATTCAGGCCTTTTTGGGAATGGGCACAATGGTTGACATTTTGAACCCTGCGGGGACCACAGCCTGGGAGAGGGAGAGGTTAAAGATGTCAGCGAAGACACCCGCCAGCTGGTCTGCACATGCCTTAAGGACCCGGCCTGGGATTCCATCAGGTCCGGCTGCCTTGTGGATGTTGACCCGTGCAAAGGCTGTACGCACTTCTCTCTCCGAGATGATTAGAGGGTTCTCCTCTGCTGGTGTTGCTGATGCCCCCGCTTGGCTGCCGCGGTTGGAGCAGATCTCAAACCGGCCATAGAAAGTGTTCAGTTCGTTGGGCAGGGAGGCAGGCGGGTTCACCTCGCTTCTGGTTCTTGTTTTGCAGTCTGTCAAGGTGTGTACCGCCTGCCACATGCTCCTGATGTTGCCATTGCTGAGTTGGTCTTGCATCTTTTGAGTGTAGGCCTTTTTCGCTTTCCTGATGGCGCTGTTTAGGGCCGCGCGCGTCGTGTTACGCGTTTCCACGTCGCCAGATTTGAAACCAGCATCCCGTGCGTGCATGTGTACATGTACTTCGCTGTTCATCCATGGTTTCTGATTGGGATAGATCCGAACTGTCTTTTTTGGGACTATGTCGTCTATGCACTTACTGATAAAGCCAGTGACTGAGTCTGAGAGTTCGTTGATGTTATTCCCAGCGGCGTTCTTAAACATCCCCCAGTCAGTCTGGTAGAAACAGGATTGTAGCATAGCGTCTGTGTCCTCGGACCAGATTCGGATTTCCTTCTCAGCGACCGGCTCCCTTTTTAGCCTCTGTTTGTAGGCAGGTAGCAGCTGGATGGCGTGGTGGTCAGAGCTTCCTAGCGGTGGGCGGCGGAGGGCTTTGTCAAGAATATTGTCACCACGGGTACTGCAGGTGACGTGCTGGTGGAATTTGGGAAATACCTTTTTTAGGTCTGTCCTGTTAAAGTCGCCTAGGCAGATGGCTGTGCAGTCCGGGTGACGATTTTCTTGTGCACTGATAGCCTGGTGTAATTCCCTCATGGCTGTGTCCTTGTTAGCTCCAGGATGGGTGCATTTCTCCTTTCCGACATGTCGCCTTTCCGACGTTGACGAACCCTATACCTAACCCTAACCCTAACCCTAACCGCACGCGGAAGCCACTAGTCGGAGTGGTGAGATGTCGGAATGGAGAGTGAACACCCTCCAGGATGAATGTAAACAACGGCTACAATCACAATGCTGAAGTCACATGGTAGGTAGAAAGGACGACAGGCTATGATTAAATGTTCTAGGTCTGGTGAACAGTGGCTATCTAGGATTTTAACATAATTTTAACATTTTAACATCTTTGCACCAGTTGTTGTTGATAAGGGCACAAACTCCCCCTCCACGTTGCTTACCGCTCAGTACAGCGTCTCTGTCTTTCCTATACGCGGTGAAGCCAGGAGGGGTGATGGAAGAATCAGATGCTAGCTCCGTTAGCCATGTCTCCGTTAGCACAACACAGCACGTATTCCTCGTCTCTGTGTTATACTTAACGCGCTCAATATAAATATAAAAATATAATAATATTATAATATAATAATAATAATAATAATGTAATATATCGGTATTGGACGATTTGATTGTGTATCTCTAATACTAATGAAGGCTCTGTTTCTATTCTGGTCAAACAGAGTTAGGGTGCTGATATTGTGCATGTCGGCTCAGTGGAAACACTCTGCTACACCAGTGGATCTCAAAGTAAGCCCGTACGGGTGTGTAACTCTGAGAATGTACAAATGTACAGTACACTCTCAGAGTTATGGGTGTCCTTGAAATTAAAATGTTTGACCAGAATGGAACAGAGCCTTCAATTAGAATCATCGGTAACACTTGTGAAGGCCCAATTTCTTTCCAATATGGCTGCTGTCCATAGAGCCCATTATATGAAAATATCAATGTTGAACATAGCCTACCTTTGGTTGGTCACACCTGAGAGAGGGTCTCCATTCACCTCCATGATCTGGTCACCTGGCTTTAGCTCCCCTGTTGGAAGTCAAAGGTCAGATGATCAGAGGTGCCAGCTAACAAAGTACATTTACATAGATATATGAAGATAAAGTTGAAAATGGGTGAAGTGCTCCTTTAATTAAAAATACAATACCACAATGTAAATACAAGTAAAAGGCCTGTATTTCATGAAAGTACAAAAGTATTGACATGGAAATATGAGTGCAGTACCAAAGTAAAATAACTCAAAAGAAAGTAGTCAACATTTTTCAAAAATAGCAGATCTACAAGCTAACAAAGTGTCACATCGCGACACGTTGTGAACTTGTAGATCGGTCAATGGAGCAACTATTTTTGATTTCTCGCCCACCTTTGGATTTACATCATGGCGAGCTAACTACACAACCCGAACCTTTACCAAAGTGTTCTTGCCCTTTAAAGGCAGCTTTCCACCGCACCGATTTTGGCCCGACGCAGCGTCGGGAAGCGTTGTTCAGTCGGTTAGGGCAGGGGTTTTCAACCGGTGGTCCGCGGGCCACTGGTGGTCCGCGGAGGTATTGCAGGTGGTCCCTGGCCATGCATACATTTTTTTTTTTTACTTTTAATAACTTACAGGAGTTCTTACTGTATGGTGTGAGTGTGTGATATGAAATGTGAGCTTACCATAATCACAGTAATCCTTAATCATATTCCATCATATTCAAACAAAATCACTGTATTTTATTAGATATATATTGATATTATAGCTATTTTCTCCAGCTCCCTGTGGTGCATGAACCCCCCACCACTATTGTGTGGGGTGGGTCTATGATGGACCCGCCACGCACAATAGTGGTGGTCCCCAGGTTGCTCTTCAGGATGGTGGTCCCTGGGTCAAAATCAGTTGAAAACCACTGGGTTAGGGGGGTCCGTGACCGATACCAAGGGGTCCGCCGACTCCGCCGTAACCTAATCGGCCGACTCCGGGCCGACCGAACATGTTCAGTCTTGGCCCGACTGGGAGTAGCCATGTAGCAGAGAAGAAGTGTGACAACAACAGCGCTCGGTGTTGCCTGATTCTATGAGAGAAACAAGCGACCATGTCTATGAAAACCTACATTCACTGTTTCTCGTTGTTGCTCCCAGAGAGAGATTGATTGATTTGACCTACTTTTGTGCTGTGGTGATGTAATTTATTGGGAGCAGATGTGTAATATTCCAATAGTATAAACATTTTAATTGGCTTTCATATACTCTTAATATATTTTTTTCAAATGATTTGGCCTTACAGATCGAAATGTGCTCAGTTTTGGCTATCTTCTGGGTGTTAATTTCAATAAATTAATTAATGTATTTATTTTTTGATTATTCGAATAACCGTTTTCAAAAATGTTGTGTACATGTCAGCAGTGGTGGAAAAAGTACTCAAATGTTTTACTTAAGTAAAAGTATCAATGCAATAGATGTACTCTGAGTCTGTTACAAGTAAAAGTCCGGAATTCAATATTTACTTGATTAAAAGTACTAAAGTATTGGTATCAAAATGTACTTAAAGTACCAAAAGTAAAAGTACTAAAATGTTTAAAAATAGCAAGCTCAGAACGTGTCGCATCGCAACACGTTGTGAGCTTGTAGATCTGCTATTTTCAAATAGTCTATAGGTATAAAATAGGGCTAAAGTGGTTAATGTATGTTTTATAATGATTTATATCTGCAAAGTAACTAGTAACTAAAAAAGTCAAATAATTGTTGTGGAGTAAAAGTATAGACAATTGGAAATACTCCAGTAAAGTAAAAGTACCTCAAAATTGTACTTAAGTACAGTACTTGAGTGAATGTACTCGTTACTTTACACCACTGAAGTGAAGAAAAACACTGGGAACATCCCTATTTACATGCGACTTTGTAGGGAAACAAGCGCAAAGTCGCTTATAACAAGCAGACCTGGCAATGCTGGCAGGCTAGGCTGAAAGTTATAATGTATTAGCACATCAATGGGCACGTCGGCTGACAGACTAAATGCCAACTTTTGCCAACCGAATACCAGTCTGTTGCAGTCTGAAGTACTAGTCTGAACTGGTGGAGAGTCACCTTAAGGGCTTACAGTATGTGGTTACTGTTTATTATATAATAATCTATATCTACAAAGTAACTTCTAACTAAAGTTTTCAAATAATTACAGTGCACAATATTTTGCGTATTGTGGTGGAGTAGATGCATAATCGGCTATTTTCAAATAGCCGATAATATACATAGGTTTAAAGTAATCATGTGACCTACAGTACAGTCACTTCTTTTGGGCTTGCTTTCATAGACCTGTTTGCATATTTCTCTCGCAAAATCTGGCAACACTGATCACTTGTCCCTGGGATAGTGCGGCTTGCAGCGTTGTGGAGAAGCCATCAACCATTCCACTTCACACTCAACACCACACGTCCTTGAGTCCTCAGTAATGCACCTGCCAAGTGGCTGGTGTCTGCCAAGTTCTCTGACTGAAGGACACACATACATCTATACCAGTGGTTCCCAAACTGGGGGTCGGGACCGCCGGGGGGTCCCCAAATTATTATTAGTATTGTGTTGGAGGGGTCCCCAGATGATTTGCTTAATATGCATCATTATTTTCTCAACAGTAAACACACTAACATACAGTATAAGTGTATACAGGGTATCTGCACATTAATAAAGTTGCAATCAATAAGGGACATGTCTTTAAGTTTCCAAATTAACGGACAATTCTGTATTTCAAGGGAATCCTAGTTGTACCCGTTGTGAGAGTACCAGTTGTACCCGTCTTTCTGTCTGTGTCCCTTTTTATGCCCATATATGGAAATACTGTGACGTGACGCGACGCAACGTTACGCGACGTGGGTTGGCCAATCAGGGAAGCTGATGCATACAATCTCCCGAACACAAAGAATTTGTGTGTTCTGACCCGCGTTCAGAGACATACAGATGTTTGTGTTTTTTTCTGTTCACTTATGGTAGATCTGAATTGCCATCCGGCTCTTTACACTGTACTACTCGCTTAACGAGTTATATATAGCAGATCTACAAGCTCATAGCATGAACTGATGCGCTAGGAGCTTGTACGTCTGCTACAATCTATAATTATTACACTAGGGGGTCCCCAGACAGCACTTTGAGAACCAGTCTACTAGTGTCATGTCCACCGGGTATACTTGTACTTTTTGTTTTTACGGGGCCAGAGCTCAGCTCTGGACCTGTTTTGTTATTGGCAGTATTCTGTCACTTCTTCTGCCACTTTTCGCAGTTCTGGCTGAACCGTGCAGTCGCTTTTTACGAAACTCGGCCATATGGTAGATGGTCATGAAAAACTACGACGAAATAATTCTCACAATCTTTCGTCCAAAGGTGGCGCTATAGCACTCAATTGAAAATGGCAACTTTGAACAGGTACAACTCATGCCCTGTTTGACCTAGAGCCATGAAACTTGGATACACATATGCGTCTGCTCATGCTGAACAACTTTCACCCTCTGACTTTTGACCTCTGACCTTTAGATCTCCCACCATTTTGAATTATATGAAAAACAGTCATTGGCTCCTAACTTCTGCATTTTTTCACTTATGGAAAATCCGTTGGAATTTTTTGTAGGCAGTGGTCCAAAGTTCAAGTGTTAAACGTTTCGTGCAGATTGCTCAAAAATCCCAGGAGGAGATAGATTTTAACTATTACAGTTTTATGAAAATTATTCATCTGTGCCTAAAACATACATGCAGACTCACATTTCTTTGAAACTTTGCAGAAATGTACAGGGTCATTCCAAATATCACTGAAACCAATCTTACTCCAATTGGCCAAAAGGGGGCGCTATAGCAATTTTTTGAAAAGGCAGACTTTAAACAGGCATAAGTCATGCCTCGTTTGGCCGAAAGTCGTGAAACTTGCTTACACATGTGCCTTGACTCATGAGGAACACACGTATCGATTTGACCATTAAGCTCCGCCCTTAGATTTTCCGCAATTTTGAGCAGTTTGAAAAATACTTGTTTTTGCCAGTTCTGGCTTAACCGTGCTGTCGCTTTTTACGAAACTCGGCCATATGGTAGATGCTCATGAAAAGCTACCAAGAAATAATTCTCACACTCATTCGTCAAAGGGTGGAGCTATAGCACTCAATTGAAAGTGCCAACTTTGAACAGGTACAACTCATGCCCTGTTTGACCTACAACCATGAAACTTCGATACACACATGCGTCTCTTCATGCCCGACAACTTTCGTGGTCTGACTTTTGACCTCTGACCTTTAGATCGCCCACCATTTTGAATTATATGAAAAACAGTCATTGGCTCCTAACTTCTGCATTTTTTCACTTATGGAAAATCCGTTGGAAATTTTTGTAGGCAGTGGTCCAAAGTTCAAGTGTTAAACGTTTCGTGCAGATTGCTCAAAAATCCCAGGAGGAGATAGATTTTAACTATTACAGTTTTATGAAAATTATTCATCTGTGCCTAAAACATACATGCAGACTCACATTTCTTTGAAACTTTGCAGAAATGTACAGGGTCATTCCAAATATCACTGAAACCAATCTCACTCCAATTGGCCAAAAGGGGGCGCTATAGCAATTTTTTGAAAAGGCAGACTTTAAACAGGCATAAGTCATGCCTCGTTTGGCCGAAAGTCGTGAAACTTGCTTACACATGTGCCTTGACTCATGAGGAACACACGTATCGATTTGACCATTAAGCTCCGCCCTTAGATTTTCCGCAATTTTGAGCAGTTTGAAAAATACTTGTTTTTGCCAGTTCTGGCTTAACCGTGCATACGCTTTTTACGAAACTCGGCCATATGGTAGATGCTCATGAAAAACTACGAAGAAATAATTCTCACACTCATTCGTCAAAGGGTGGCGCTATAGCACTCAATTGAAAGTGCCAACTTTGAACAGGTACAACTCATGCCCTGTTTGACCTACAACCATGAAACTTCAATACACACATGCGTCTCTTCATGCCCGACAACTTTCGTGGTCTGACTTTTGACCTCTGACCTTTAGATCGCCCACCATTTTGAATTATATGAAAAACAGCCATTGGCTCATAACTTCTGCATTTTTTCACTTATGGAAAATCCGCCGCTTTTGTTTTGTCGGCAAAGGTCCGAAGTTCATGTGTAAAATGTTTTGTGCAGATTACTCAAAAATCCCAGGAGGAAATAGATTTTAACTATTGCAGTTTTATGAAAATTATTCATCTGCCCCTAACACATACATGCAAGACTCACATTTCTTTGAAACGTTGCAGTAATGTAGAGAGTCATTCCAAATATCACTGAAACCAATCTCACTCCAATTGGCCAAAGGGGGGCGCTATAGCAATTTTTTGAAAATGCAAACTTTAAACAGGCAAAAGTCATGCCTCGTTTGGCCAAAAGTCGTGAAACTTGCTTACACTTGTGCCTTGACTCATGAGGAACACATCTATCGCTTTGACCAGTAAGCTCCGCCCTTAGATTGTCCGCAATTTTGAGCAGTTTGAAAAACACTTAAACCCAGGATTTTTCAGCTATTTGCGTGAAACTGTATCATCTGTGTGATCTCCTTTTTCACAGTTACTTGTCTGTTGGGCCAATGGCGTCTCCCTTAAATGAATGCCTCACAATCTCAAGGTCGCCAGTTCAAGCCTCACTTGATGCAGACTTAATTTAAGTTGAATTGCAAACAACATGACTGTATCAATGAATACATGTGCAAATGGTAAAGATAACCTGAAATGCTTATTTGAGAGTACGTTTTTTCAACGTATGACATACTTCATTCTGAAAATAGCTGATCTACAATCTCACAACTTTTCATGGTTTGTGAGCTTGTAGATCGGCTACTTTCACTAGTTTTGGTTCTGAGGAGATGTACAATTTCTTCATTGGTAAATGGTTTGTGAACGAGTGATCTTAGTGTTAGTGAAACAGGGGCTTGGTTCATGAAAGAAGGCAAGAGTTTATGATCTTCAACAGACAATATCAGCCTATATACAGACAAAGCTATAGCACTATAGGTAGTGTTGCAGCTTATTAGTCTGAAGGTTGAGAGTTCGAATCCTGTTAATGGCAGTAGGTTGAGATGTCCAATCAAACCATTATGTTTCCATCTCTCTCTCTCATCAATCTATTGTTTCCATGTCACTCTCTCTCTCTTCAATCTATTCCGTTTCCATGTCTCTCTCTCTCTCTCTATTCACTGGCCCCGTATTATCGCTGCTTGCAGCTATATTTGTTTTATTTGTATTTGTCAGAGTTGAATTGACAGTCCATAACTTGCGATGTATGTGTGTGCGTGTAAAGCAGCACTTACCATCAGCACAAGCTAGGCCATTGGGTAAAATGCGTTTGATGTATATCCCAAACTCCTCTCCTGTCGTCTCCCGAAGTCCACCAATCACCTTGATGCCTGTTGGGGACACAGAGAACAAGCCACTTCAGGTTCACTGTCACTTGATGTTAACTAGCCCTGGCGTATCGACGTTAGGCAAACATCCTACAATTTCATTCTACAGTCATGCGCGAGAATGTTTGTTGCTCTCTGTTTGTACTGTAGCGTCCCTCACTGTTGGTGTTTGTAGTGGACTCGCACTTTCTCTGTGCCATTCGACTTCCACTGGTGTCGTCTTTCACCGGTGTTGCCAGATTGCGCGTGCGCAACAAGCAACCACCTTCATGCAAAAACACCGCGCTGCGCACTGCGCATGCGTGGACGCACTTTCCCTAACCAATTACACGCCACTTCACACTTACAACTCCTGGACATGGCAACCCCCGCCCATCACGGCCCCAGCCGAAACACCACGGAGCGGCGGCCATTGAAATCAGCAGACTTCGCCCGCTCGCTCCACACACACACATTCTTCCACTATGATCCTCACCCAGCCAGCAACAACAACAAAACAATATTATGGCCTACCTTTCTTTGAGGTAAACTGTGAAGAATAATATTGCAGGACTTCCGGTTTAGCGAGTAATGGAGTAGGACGCAGCTCGCGGGAGTCGCGGCCTACTGCGCCAGCAGAAGCCTCGGATCATGGTAGTGGCCCTCTCCCCCAATCAACGTGCTTTCAGCACGAACGACAACAACAAATCTACCGGATGTTGCATCTCAGAGTGTTATGTAACACGGAATGAATAGCTTAGCACTTCCGGTGGTTCCTTCACAATAAAGGTTGCAACAAATACACACACCATGCAATGAAATAATAATATGCGTTTCTTAAACTGTACATTAATACATTCCTTTTTTAACTGTTTTAACTACTCCTGCAATTACATTTATATGAAATAAATCACAACACCCCCCATAACATAAAAAAAACGGTCAGTGGTGGAAAAAGTCCACACATTTTCTACTTAAGTAAAAGTATCAATACTGCAATGTAGAAGTACTCTGACACAAGTAAAAGGCCTAAAGTACAAAAGCATTGCCATCAAAATATACTTAAAAGTTCCAAAAGTACAAGTACTAAAATGTTTGAAAATAGCACATCTACAAGCTCACAACGCGTCGCCATGCGTTGTGAAAATAGCAGATCTACACGCTCACAACGCCTCGCGCTGCGTTGTGAAAATAGGGAGATGGAGAGAGAGAAAGAGAGAGGGACGGAGAGAATACTCAAATACCTTGAGTAAAAATACTTCAGAGTACTCAAAATGAGTAAAAATACTTAAAAGTACTCAAAATGAGTAAAAATACATACAAGTTGAAAAAAAAGAGTAAAAATTAAAAGTTAAAAGTTGATAAAAACACTAAAAATACCTAAAAGTTGATAAAAAAGTAAAAATACTTAAAAGTTGTAAAAATCTGTAAAAAATACTTTAAAGTTAATAAAGTCATTAAAAACCCTTTCAAGTAAATACATTGAGTAACAATACTTAAGAGTACTTCAAATGAGTAAATACTACTACTACAAATACTCTTTTAGTACCGCCTCAATACCAGCTTCAATGCTAGCGCCCACACATCAAATAGATTTGTACTGTACCAACTGAATGACAGCATGCACACACTCATCAAACCCCCTATAATATTTAAAAAAAACAGCCGAAGGGGTCCGCCATGTTCCACAGGGGTCCACGGACCCCCAGGGTGTCCGGGGACCCCCAGGATTTTTTTATTTTTTTTTGAAAAAAAAAATCCTTTTTTACTTTGCAATGAAATAATGATATGTGTTTCTTAAACTGTAAATTAATACATTCCTTTTTTAACTGTTTTAACTACTACTGAAATTACATTTATATGAAATAAATCACAACACCCCCCTATAATATTAAAAAAACAGCCGAAGGGGTCCGCCATGTTCCATAGGGGTCCGCGGACCCCCAGGCGGTCCGGGGACCCCCTGGGAAATTGCCCAGTTCTTCTCAGTGGCTGGAGCAATTGTAATTGCACACATCCATTGACCATTACCATGTGCACAGAACACCGAAGCCCGTTTTTCGCTTTCCCCAAATGTCAGCTGTTTATTAGCGTTTTTGTGTTTGGTGGCTCCCGGGTTGCCAAATCATGTGTGTGAAACAAGCGCCGGTGTAGCGTGGGTGCCAGAGCATGTGAGCGGAGCGGAGCGGGTGGAAATGCCGCTCGGCGCTCCAGGGGGCTGGTTTCACACTCGATATTCGCTCACGTCGACTCCCCCCGCGCTCCGCTCCCCGTCGCTCCTCGCTCACGTTGATTTGCGCAAATCTCGCTCCATGCTCCGCTCAAACCGGGTCGCTCAACAGTAAAAAAAAGAAAAGAAAAAGAAAGTAGAAATTCTAATGTAATCTGGGTGCGCTGTGCACTGCTGGATGTCTGTGTGTCTCTGAGTCCGTGCGACCGGGCATGCTCAAATATTCGGTGCGCGGCCCCCGCGAGGGCGGCTTGGAGCGGGAGGCGGTCCTCGCTCTGAGTAGCGCTCCAACCTTTTTATAAACCAGCTCCGCGCTCACGTCAATATCGCGTCGCTCCGCTCCGCTCACATGCTCTGGTGGGTGCTCATATCCCCCGACGGGTATGGTCTAGTTTACCTATAAATGCAAAAAGCCTCTGTCTGTCTGCGAGTGCCCTGGCCTGCATATCATCAGAACCGTCCATATTCCATCCGTTCAATAGACTAATAACTCTGATCAGCAGTTCAATACGGTAGAGATAATGTTGGCAGCATTTTTTTTTGTTTAGTCATAGACTTTTGAATAAAATTCCATTTGGTTTTAGTCATATTTTAGTCTGAAATGTTTTACTTTTAGTCTAGTTTTAGCTGACTAAATATTATAAGATTGTAGTCAACTAAATCTACAGTTGATTTAGTCGAATAAAGTTTATGTTGGCAGGCCTCCATGGCGTCGTAATGTCTGATTTATACTTAGCTGTGTGCCGAAAACAGCCGATCTACAAGCTCAAAAAATATTTACAAGCTTTGTGAGCTTGTAGATCATTTCGGAGCGTGGACACCGACGCGCAGCCAAGCATAAAATTACTTGTCTGGCTGGATCTCTTGTCCACTAGTCCTCCCTAAAATGTTCTACCGGTAGTTTTTTATTTATTGACAAAATTGTTTATCTAACTATATAAATGGCGAGCAACTTCCGTGCCCTCGGTGTCCACACCCCACAGCTCTGTTATCGACTAAACACAACACCGTCAGACCACATGTCGCCAACACTGTCGCCACGGCGGGCGGCCTGAATTTACGTTTCGCGTAGGGCACCTGGCATGCCTCACTACACCGTTCCCACCTCGCAACATAATTAATTCTACTCACCAAATGTCGGACACAACGGAAGTGGAAGCAGCTTCCTACCGCTTACCGTGCGTACCACCGAGGCCAACACAACACGACGGCCCGCCATTGAAAATCCCCAAAACAACAAGAGCACGTTGCTCTGCTCTGCTCCACACACCAGGCTAGGTTCATCACACCAAAGGATTAGCCAGTGATGTCATCATTACTGGTCAACACACCAGGCTAGGTTCATGACAGCAAAGGATTCGACAGTGATGTCATCATTATGCAACCCGGAAGTACACATCGCCGGCATTGGGATGCCAGGTTGGGATGCCACGCCAGAAACAAGCAAGAACCTGCATTTTTTTTTTTTTTTTTTTTTTTTTTTTTTACCGTTTGGAGATTTTCATCCGACGACTTTGGCGCGGACCACCAGGGGGTCCGCGGACCCCCTGAAACATAAAAAATATTATTTCTTCCCAATTTTTTTCTCAATTTTTTTACTTTTACATTACAACTTTTTTTTTTTTTTTTTTTTTTTCCCAAATGTTCATCCCATATATACACGCGCCCACGCTGGGCCCCGTGCGCGGCTAGGGGTTTCGGGCGGCCGTAGGCCGCCCGGACCTCTAGTCTAGTATATTTAGTCATAGTTTTAGTCATCATAGCTTAGTTTTCGTCAGTTAAAAAAGATTTCACCATAGTTTTAGTCGACACAATTAACACTGGTATGGACACTATTTGACATGCTTACTGTGCGTTCTCTTGTATTTACTTTGGCCTGTGTACAGTGTTGTATATTGTATATTTTGTCAATTATTGTGTGTTACGTTGCATGTGATGTCTTTACCCTACTCTTTCTACAGTACGTTTTTGTCTTGCCCTGTAACTGTATCTTGACTGCTGTGCTGCCTTTGGCGACTGTATTTCCCCCTCGGGATCTTATCTTATCTTATGATAGAAGCTTTCTTTAAATATTGGCTGGGGCACACAAGAAATTGGGCCTCTTTCTTACATACCAATGATTCCACTTAAGGTCAAACAGAGTCATGGTGCTGATATTGTGCACGTTGGCTAGCTGGAAAGACTCTACTACACCAATGGGTCTCAAAGTGTGGTCCAGGTACCCTCAAGGTTCCTTGAGGGGGTCCCAAATGGCCCCTCACGGGTGTGTAACTCTGAGAGTGTACAAATGGACGAGTAAGGATCCATTTGGTTCCATTTGTACACTCTCAGAGTTATGGGGGTCCTTCACATTAAAATGTTTGAGAACCACTGTGCTACACTAAATGGAACAGAACCTTCATTAGAATCATTGGTAACACCTGTGAAGGAAGTAAGGAAGAGGCCCAATTTCTTTTCAATATTGCCGCTGTGCATAGAGCCTATTAAGCATTACACGGGTATATGAATTTTGCCATGAATATTGGCACTACAGTGATGCGGTCAGGAGCGAGGCGCGGGCCCGGAGTTCCGCAAGCATCACCGATCAGATCGCTTGTTCGGAACTACCTGTTGTATAATGGTGATTACACCCGTGCATCCTGGTACACTAGCATCCAAAGACCCTTAAAAAGAAGCTAAATAACGTCTTGGTTATTATAAGCCACTATTAACTAAGAAGCAGGGTTAATTTTGTAGATTAAAACTATGACAAAAATGTTTGTGCCGACTATATTTTTTTCACTGACGAAAACCAAATAAAAACTAAGCTATGATGACTAAAACCATAACTACCCAGCAAGCACAGTCAGGACCCGGACCAATCAGTGACGTCTCGATTGGGGCTAGATCAAGTCAAACCAAGACAAGTCAGATCTGGCCCAGAATATCACCTGATCTCAACCAAAATTAATCCTGACCACAAAAACGTCACTTCCAGGACGTCATCTAAACACATTCTCATCTCCCAAAATTGCTGTCCAAATGTCCATATGATGTCCCGGTGATGACGTCCTGTAAATGACGTAAAGATCATCCCCATATGGACTGTGATCTGGCCTAGTCCTGAACGTCACCGGGGTGATGACCGGGCGTCATCATAACGTCATCATGACGTCATTGTGCTTGCTGGGTAAGTATACAGCCTATTTTGTCAACTAGACGAGTGGAGAAGAGGTGTCGTGCTCCGAAAATAGCCGTTGCTAACATTGTGAGCTTGTAGATCGTCTATTTCCGGTACAAATCAGGCATTATGACGCCATGATGGCCCACCAAAATACATTTAAGTCAATTAAATCAACTAGACCATACCCGGTGAAGGGCGCAGGCGAAAGTAGTTGCAAACTTGGGGTTAATGCACGTCCTGTCGCGCGTTTTCTCCCCCGCGCGCGTCCCGTCGTGGCGCCCCTCCTCCCCCCCGTGGGTCCCGTCGCGGCACCCCCCGGCCCGCGGTCACCCCTCCCCACAGGCGGATATATATATATATATATCAGCACGGAGAATGGCGTAGGCATGTTACTCCCCCCCCCCCCCTCGCCCCGGGTCCCGTCGCAAACACACACACACACACACACACACACACACACACACACACACACACACACACACACACACACACACACACACACACACACACACACACACACACACACACAGATCGTACAGCGCGTTTGTTTAGATCCAAGTGATTATCAATGATAGCGGCTACACCAGGCGCGCGGATACGCGAGTCCCCCATACGCAGACTTTTAAAATAGGACTGGGTCTAAAAGTGCGCGTGTACTGTGCGAATGTGCATCGTGTGTGCGAAAAAAGTCTGCTGTGTTTCCACTTTCCACTGTAAATGCACTCAGAGAGTGGGCGGGGTCTATGGTCTATGGTGAGTGGCAGCGGTGGCCTAGTGGTTAGAGGGGCGGCCTTGATACCGGAAGGTCCTTAGTTCGATTCCCCAATTCATCACATCAATCATGAATCACCGCTGAATAGCCCTTGAGCAAGGCTTCCATGCAGGGTCCGGCTGGAAACAAGCTTCGTGCTTAGTCCGACACCCTGGGTAAACAACAAACTTTGCTTTGCTTTGCTTTGGTGTTCAAGGAGTGTAGTTGCCATGTAGGCATATTGTAAGCGCTTTAGGGGCAATATTGGTGGTATTGTGTTTTGGCGTTGGTTGTGAAAGTGCAGGTGGGTGTGGGGACGCATTGTGAGCTTGTAGATCGGCTGTTTTCCAAGAGGCAAGGTATATGTGTGAAGGCGCTTCGTTTGGCCTTCTTTTCATAGACCTCGTTGCTTGTAGGGTTCGTTTCGTTTGGCCTTGTTTTCATAGACCTTGCTGCTTGTTTCTCTCGCGAAACCTGGCAACGACGCATGCGCAGTTTGATCAAGAGTCCACCCAAGACACAAGACAGCTACCACCCGTGAGGTTACTAGAATTATAGTAGGCCTAGGATTGTCCATTTAGTTGATTAAAATATTATGATATTTAGTCAATTAAAATTGTGCTAAAACCACAACATTTTAGATGACTAAAACTAAATAGAATTGTATTCAAAAGACTATAACTAAAACAAAATCAACATTTGCTGTCAAAATTCACACTTCTAAGAAGTGATTAGTAACTGAGAATGTATTAGTGGCTAATGTTTACAGCCCTTCAAATCGTCCTCACGCTCTCATCTCTTATTCTTTCATCGCTCTCCTGTCAAAACAACACACGGCGCTTTTTCAAAAGGACGTGATCTGTGTCGAGGTTTAATTGGCTTGTTTGTGCACTGCGTTGGGCTTTTACCGCACTGCTCAACTTGACATTGCTTACCCAAGCAATTATTTCAAAACTATGCGCTTAGTTTGTAGGAGATTTTTCCACCTACTCTGAGAAATCAGCCAATTAGAAGTGTCCTTTCGGGTCATCCCTGCACTATAGCATGTCGGCTGTTCCAGCTGTTCCAGCAGAATCCAGGCACTTACACCCCCAAAAGGAATGACGATAATTATACCGCAGAGGAACATGACAAGGCATTTTCGCTCCTAGCTATGGTCTAAAGCAGTGGTTCTCAAACTTTTTCATGCATGCCAAGGACCCCCAAATTGATACATAATAGCCCACCATTCTCAGTGTGACTTTAACTAGGAGAGTGTAGAGTTACAGACCCGTAAGGGTCCATTCGGCTCCATTTGTACACTCTCAGAGTTACAGACCCAGGTCCATTTGGTTTATCATTGACTTTGCTGGGGACCCACTCAAGGACCCCTGAGGGTCCCCGGACCCCACTTTGAGAACCACTACTATAGTCCTCAAACCTTTGGGTGGGTCCTCGGATGATAAAAAATAAAGAATAAAAAATATTCAAACAATGGCCAAATTGCCAAATATTACCTTAGAAAGAGGCAAAAGCATTTATCTGTGGAATCGCATCAAAGTAAATGTTGTGGCCAAAAAAGTTTGAGAACTACTGATATGTAGCACTAGGAGTGCTCCTTAACACTAAGCAACTGTAGTATTGTCCCCATTCATCCACTTTGACCTAGTAGTAAAACTAAAGAATACTTTAGCTACTCACTAATTCAAAGACACTTTAAAGACCTCATAATACGGCCATAAAATATCATCATTTGATTCTACATGTCACGTGATTCCTGTAAAACAGTAAGCTAAAGCGGGACATGTCACAGATATTGATTGGCATTTACAGTAGCCAATGGGATGATGTTATCAGTGACAGTGACAGCCTGTTATTAACCTCGGTCCCAGCCTCACTCATCTGCGAAGAGAAGAGCCTGGTCACAACCTAAAGCAGCGAGTGTCTAGGAAGTCCTGAGCGGACAGGATTTCTGTTTCCCCCGGAAACTATATTTTTCGACCAATTACAACTCTCGTTTCATTCACGGTGAATGTTAACAGATTTGTAAAGCATCAACGTCATTTCCTTGGGCGGTACTTCCGCCAAATTCAACCATCTCCGGTTGTCAACTTCCTAGACAACCAACATCCCAGGTCTTGCCCAGGGTGGCCTGTTATGGGTTTGAGATGAAGAAACAGGCTGTAGGCAGTGTTGCCATGTCTGCTTATTATAAGTGACTTATTTTTCTGTGAAGTCGTAAATATTGGTAGTTGCGGATTGTGTTTTTTTGTAGTTGGTTGCATTTCAATTTCAATTATTGTATGAACCAATGTTTCATGTCAAGGACCCCAAGATTAATATGTATTTGTCCACGGACCCCCATCTGAAAATATTTTGTGCCAGCGACCCACATAGAAGATTTGTTTTAAAATGTTTCAAACATTTTCCAAGTATGAAAAATACATTTTCCAAGTATGAAAAATAAAAATGAATACGATTTATTTTAGAAAATAGCAGATATACAAGCTCACAACGCGTCGCATCGCAGCACTGCCTGTAGTAGCATATTGTTGAAAACAAACTAGAAATATTGTTCCTGAAGAAACAATGTGGGCTCGCTTTAAAGCCAAAAAACTGTAGTTATAAAAAGTACAAATTCAGTTTGACTTGGTATCTCTGTCTTTGTGTTGTGTGTGGGTGCAGACTTGCCTCCGGTTGATCAGATCGGGAGCACCTGTTATCATTCTCCTAATTGTCATCAGTTGAACACCTGCTTAAGCTGATGGTAGTAAGGGGATGGAGAGGGGTATAGGGTATAGGAGTGATGGGTGCGGGGTGCTTCCCCCTGGCTCCAGTGAGCTTGTAGATTAGCTATTTACTATGGTTTAAAGTGTGTGTGTGTGTGTGTGTGTGTGTGTGTGTGTGTGTGTGTGTGTGTGTGTGTGTGTGTGTGTGTGTGTGTGTGTGTGTGTGTGTGTGTGTGTGTGTGGGTGGGTGGGTGGAGGGAGTTGTGTGGGTTATGTTGACCAATTTACAAAATTATTGCCATCAAAATTTCACCCATTTACACACGGATGGCGGAGGAAACCATGCAAGGCACCTGCTCATCGGGAGCAATTAGGGGTTCAGCATCTTGCTCAAGGACACTTCGACAGTGGCGTGCACAGACATTTTGAGGGGCAGGTGCTCAAGTAAAAAAAAAGGGCACCTTGCGCGGCGCGCGGAACCGCCGGCTGCCTTAGTAGTGTGAGATTTATAGAAGAAAATTGCAACGCACATTTTGGGGAATTGTTAATGTATTAGAAGCTTTTAATCCAGAATTGATCGATGTCACCATGGGCTACATACTGTAAAATAGGGGTCTTCAACGTTTTCAGGCCAAGGACCCCCTAGCTGAGAGAGAGATGAAGCAGGGACCCCTCTATATTGTATAAAATTGTGTTTAAGATTATACTTTTTTTTGTTTACTTGGTCTGCTCTTTTTTCCCTCTACATCTATACCTCTTTGCCAAAAATAGCCGATCTACAAGCCCACAACGCCTCGTAGCGCGAGGCGTTGTGTGAGTGTGTGTGTGTGTGTGTGTGTGTGTGTGTGTGTGTGTGTGTGTGTGTGTGTGTGTGTGTGTGGGGGGGGGGGGGGGGGGTTGGAGCTTGCAGTGTACAAACGTTTTAGCATCAAAATATACTTTGAGTACCAAAGTAAAAGTACTAACATTTTCTGAAAATAGCTGATCTACAAGCTCATAACGCGTCACATTGTAGATCGGCTGTATGTGGTTACTGTAGGTTTTGTATCAATAATAAAATCTGCAAAGTAACAAGTACTGTAACTAAAGCTGTCAAATGCTGACATTGTAGTGGAGTAGAAGTAACAAAAATAGAAAGTAAAGTAAAAGTACCTCAAAATTGTATTGTGCATTGTAAGCACTTGCATAGTACTTGAGTAAATGTGCTTAGTTACTTTGCAGCACCAGTGAGCAGCAATGGCTGACAGGCTAGCTTTCACCAGGTGTAATGATTGCTAGAGTGTGGAGAGACATGGGTTAATATTAATGGTCTTAACTCGAAATATATACATCACACAGCTTAGATGTTTGGATTAAATCAGAGAGCAGACCTGTGGGAACTTGGTGATGTCAAATAAATATTTGTAGTGTAAAGAATGTGGCCACAGTGACACAGTGAAAACACAGGGCATTTCTCCTCTGTCCTTCTCTCTCCCCACTAGCAAAACCCATTGGAAATGCATTGGGTGCTTGAAGTTCATTATTTAAAAAACTACAAATTATTTCATTATTTGCTGCTGCTGCAGCGAGCCCACAACTAAACAGTGTACAGTGTATGTGGTTAAATTCTTAGTAATGAATGCATGAAACCATACCATCTCTAACTGCATCTTACAACCAGTGCTGAATGACAAACCACTTGATTTGTTAATTAACGAGACAAACTGGATGAGGTCATGTCCACGATTAAGAACACTGTTACACCGGTGGCCAATTAAATTACATAATCGTGTGAGCGGCATGTGCAAGCCTCCGGATTGAAAAAGTCACTGTGTGGGTGTGTGTGTCTGTGTGTGTGTGTGTGTGTGTGTGTGTGTGTGTGTGTGTGTGTGTGTGTGTGTGTGTGTGTGTGTGTGTGTGTGTGTGTGTGTGTGTGTGTGTGTGTGTGTGTGTGTGTGTGTGTGTGTGACTGGCCGGACTTAAACGATCTGTGCTGTTGGGCTGATGTTACCTTGAAGTGGTTAGGGTCTAACTCTGAGGCATTGGCTGTCTCGGAGGACTTTATATCTGACTCCAGTATCTCTGTCAGAGCATCTATGACTATGTGTGGAGCAGAACACCAACTCCCACTGACTAATGCCCGAGGCCGCCTCTTATGGGCACAACAGCAAAGGCAGCGGCAGCACTGGACTGAGCTGCCGCTGCCTGTAATGCAAGACTCATCCAACCAGGGGATGGCTTCTTGTACACCATGGGACTGAGAGGGTCACGTACAGTGGTGGACAGTAAGTAAGTAAGTACATGTACTTAAGTACATTGTTGGAGTATGCGATTTCTTTCCAAGCATATGACTTTCACTCCGCTACATTTTAAATAGAAATATTGTACTTTTGACTCCACTATACATTTCTAGGAAGGGACTCGTATGACGCAACCGTACAAAAATATATTATGAATTAACCTCTTAGGCCCGATTTCACAAATAGTGAAAATAGCAGATGTACAAGGCCAAGCTCACAACGTGCCACACCTGTGAGCTTGTAGATCTGATATTTTCATCCTGAGATGCGGAAGTGCCGTTCTCAAACCCAAGACGTAAAAGGGTGACGGCTCTGCTAAAAAAACCAACAACTTTAAAACGGCAGAGGTGTTAACGGTGAGCCACGAGAGGCTCCACCGAGCAAGCCGTCAGGCGAGTGAGTCTCGGTGCCGAACGTAGCGAAGTCCGCTTCAGCCGACTCAGCGCCGTCCAAGCAATTTGTCATGTTGTGGTATTGCTACTTATTTACTTATTTACTTAACCAGCATCCATATTATTTTTGGAAACACTTGCCAAACAGCAAATCTACCATGTAGATCGGCAAATGTTGGCGAAGAGCTTTGTGTAGACGGGAAAAAAGCGGTCTAAGAATAGAGGGTTTAAGTGGTTTAATAAAACAATCTGAGTATGTCTTCCACCACTAGCTAGCCGCCACACAGAGTCAATGTCAGAGGGCCTATTACAGTGGATAAGAGCACTGACAGCACAGATGTAGCCCAGCTGTGTGTCTACATTAAATATGTTTAATGGAAATGAGTCCAGGGAAGACCTGCAGTCTTTTAGGTCAGAATTGTTTAAATTCTCATTAAAAAGATTGTCCAATAATATGACTAAATGTGAAACCAATATACTGATCATTTAGATACAAAACAAATATTTATTTTATTTAAAATGGCTTTTGTTTTGCTTTTGTTTCTGTATATTGTCTGTTTTGTATTTGTATTGTTGCTACCTGCCTCCCTTCCCCAAAAGGACCACAATGGAAGCAAGCCTTCAGGCTTTCTCGTGTATTTATCCTTTTGAATTCATTTTCAATAAAGTGCTCAATAAGTCAATCAATCAATCAATCAATCAATCAATCAATCAATCAATCAATCAATCAATCAATCAATCAATCAATCAAGCAAGCAATCAATCAATCAATCCCGTCACCCCTTTGACGGCTTGAGAGTGAGGATGCGTTGAACACCTTCAACGTAGCCTTTCCACCCCTCATGAGAGAAACGAAGGTACAGCGACTGAAGCACTGACAGCAAGTCATGTGACCACCAGCACGGTCCTATTAGTGCAGTGGTTCTCAACCTGTAGGCCGAGACCTACTGGTGGGCCGCGAGGGTATTACAAGTGGGTCCCCAAATAATAGGCAAAACGCTAAGATTTTATTGATAAAATGACATTAATATTAAAAAGTGATACCAATGAATAAGAGCTTAGAGTAATACCACGTTAGTTCCATCGATCCAAGCCGGAACACAATCGATTGATTGATCATTAGAATTAACATGCTCCGAGAATGCCTGATCCAGAAAAGGTTAAGAACCACTGTCCTAGCACCAGGCCCAGCAGTAAAGTGACAAGTGTCCCCCCAAAAGGCATCATGGGTGCTCACACAGCCACACCAGGCACCGTTCACAGACGCAGAGAAGAGAGTTAAAGAAGGTTAAGGTGACAATTTTGGAGGAAATGGCCCTCAGACAAGGTGATGAATGGTGTCACCGCCTACTCGTGGCAAAGGTGTCCTGTTCTGAGCTGGCCGCCACATAGAGTCAACAGTGCAAACAATGACATTTAGTGCTGCACTTTTGTACACTTCTGAGTTGCTTTTCACTTGAGCACATTTGTTGTCCGGTACTTTATACTTGTCCTCCACTAAATCTCAGAGGCAAATATTGTACTTTTTTTTTACTCCACTCAAATTATCTTGGGAGCGGAGCTTTGGTTAAAAGTTAATTTGGAGATTTAGATTGTTATTACAAAACATACATTGACCACTAAAGCCCTATTTTAGATGCTTTGGCTATTTAAAAAAATGTAAGAAATGGCTCAAGCTCGTAGCTTGTAGTTCTGCTACTTTAAAAGAAAGTCTGCCCACCCTCCCAATAAATACATAAATAATCTAGTTATTTAACGCAATCCTTTTTTGGGAATACAGGCCTTTTACTTGGAACAGAGTATGTTTATATTGTGGTATTGCAAATTATTTATTTACTTACTTAACCATGTGAACTCCAGCATCCATATTCTTGGGGATACATCATAGCCAAAAATTGCAGATCTACAAGCTCACAATGCTGAGAGCTTGTAGATCGTCAATCTTTGGCGATGAGATTTTAGATGGAAAAATACGATCCCAGTACAGTTGCAACCAGCCGATCCTCATGTTATCAGCGCATATTGGGCTCCAAATCAGCACAAACTAGTTTGGTCTATTTGGGTCTTACCAGCCTTTTCTTTCGGTGATTCAAAGTTAACGCATGTGCTGTCACGTGACCTGTCCAAATCCTGGAAAAGAAGTGCTGTGATTGGCCTGAAAAGACACGCTGTGATTGGTCGGAAAAGACGCGCTATGACGGCCAGTCACTTTGATTGGCAGCTGGGACGAACGCTCACCCCAAAACATGATTTATGATTATGTCCCTATCGGAACATAACTCGGACGGCGCTGAGTTGGCAGAATCGGACTTTGCAACGTTCGGATTCTGATAGCGCGCCTCCGTAGTGATTTGATCCCAGGAGGTTGGGGCTGACAGTCTAATGATTAGCGAGGCACGCCGCCGATGGGGTTTTGTGCTGTATTTCAATGTGACTTGAATCACCCAAAGAAATGACTGATAACGGTCTACCAGAGCCTCCTGGTAGGCTGAAACACAGAAATAAAAGGCTGATAAGACCCAAATAGAAGAAGAATAGAAGGGCCCAACTGGCCTAAATGTATGAGATGATTTGTGCTGATTTGAAGCCCAATCTATGGGCTGAGTTCTAGGTATCGGCATAGGGGATTTAAGTGGTTAAGCAAAAACAATCTGCTTTCCACCACTAGCTAGCCCCCACACAGAGTCAATGTCAGAGGGCCCATTACTGTTCCCTGGCCGTGGATGACAGCACAGATGTAGCCCAACTGTGTGTCTACGTTAAATATGTTTAATGGAAATGAGTCCTGATGTGTCTTTGGTCAGTGGTTCTCAATCTTTTTCATGTCAAGGACCCCCACATTAATATGTATTTGGCCGCTGACCCCCATCTGAAAATAATTTATGCTAGGGACCCCCATACAAGATTTGTGTTAGCAATTTTATTTTCAAGATTTTTCAAACATAAAAAATAACAAATTAGTATAAAATACTATTATTAAGTGCTTAAACTTATTGTGATGCTATATTAACCAATTTTGCTAGGGACACTCTGTAGCCCCCTCAAGGACCCCTGGGGTCCCCTGACCCCACTTTGAGAGTCTTAGGCTATGTTCTGATTATTTCTGGCAGATTAAGATAGGAAACAGATGGTTTTGATCAAATCTAAACAGCTCAACTCACGCTGAATTAGGCTTCACATGGTACGCTCAGCACGCAAACACTCAAATTCTTACTCCCGCTCCCGGCTGATTTCTACGGAGCCCCTGAAGGGACCATAGTAGCTATTTTCACAATATTTCTCTGTGGAACCGAGTCAACATAATCAACTCCTACAAGTCTAAGTGCTTATCATGGTGGGGGGTCCCCAGATCAAATTTGATTATTTTGGGGGTTCGCGGCCTGAAAAGTTTGAGAACCACTGGTATAGAGGGAAATTATTTATTGTTTTGTTACGTGAACCCAGAGCAAGGTTACATACTATGCCCTTACGTCACTGACCTCAGGCAGCTGGCAGCCTCGCACAAAAACACAGCTCAACTTTCACCCGCCTTATTTTGCGCTGCAGTGATCTGATCCCAGGTCAGCCTCATCATCACGCAGCACTTCATCATTACCATGGTGGACAAAGTACTCAACCTCGGTACATGCGCCAAAGTATAAATACTCCTTGTCAAATATAGAGAACCGAAGTTTGACATCACTGCCGTTAGAGTAAAAACATGTTTTGAAAATGCCATATGGGTCTCAATATCATCGTGGCATAATAAGAAAGACAAATGAACCCGGCAATTCTGCTCATTATGGATATGAAGCATCAACTGACGGTGAAAACGTACTCAATTTATTCAAAGTGTAAGAACATAAATACATTTTCTCGAAACACAGACGTTTTGAAATGTAACTCAATCGTTGGGCTGATTGGTTCAATTTTGGATCGCAGCTCTTAAAAGACACGATTCTTGAATGACCTTATTGGTATTTTCGATAAAAAAAACAAATACTTCTGTGATCCAGGGGATAACGGAGTCATGACTTCAATACTCTATTACTTGAATGGCCATGATAAAACACAGACGGGTTCTCAGGTATATTTTTTCGGGGTATTTTCGCTTCGGGTGAACCTGTGAAGACCTCTACTGTATATATATATATATATGTCTGGGAGGGGGGCTCACTGATGCCAAGAAATAATTACGTAAAAAATAAACGTAAAAAAATAGATTTGTATGTTGAATTGCGCTACATGGTCAGTGTAAGTGGTAAATGTTTTTCTCTCTAAATTAAAATCACACACATTCATCATTTTCAACATGGAAAGTGGAAATTTAAATGAGCTTGTTAACAGCACTTGACTCAAATACACAGTCAAATACTGAGTATGAATGTAACACCGAAACAACACAAGGAACCAAATGGACCCTTATGGGTCTGTAGCTCTGAGAGAGTACAAATGGAACCAAATGCACTTCCATCTGTACACTCTCAGAGTTACATTAGCAATGAGGATTTTGCAGTGTTGGCCATTAATGGGCCAACACTGCACTCAACAAACCCCCCCCCCCCCCCCCACCCCCCCCCCACACACACACACACAAACCAAAGAGTTAAATTAACAGGAAACAGGATTTCACAGTGTATAGAAGGCAGTCTGACGCAATGTCCCAGTTCCATTTATTATCAATCAATTTCTTAAATCAGCCATTGATTAAGTCCTGGCCCACCATCTAATGGCTTGGAAAGAAATTGGCCAGAGGTGGAAAGTACAGTAAGTAAGTACATATTAGTCAAGTACTGTACTTCAGTACAATTTTGAGGGACTTTTACTCTACTTGAGTATTTCCATTTTGCGATACTTTATACTTCTACTCCATCTCAAGAGGCAAATATTGTATTTCTTAATCCACTACAATTATCTGATGGCTTTAGTTACTAGTTACTTTGTCAATTTTGATTATTATTATTACAAAACAAAACATATATCAAAGGAGTAGTTCACACAAAGAATTACTTATTTTCTATCAATTACACACCCCATGAAGCCTTTAATTCATGGAGATATTTTTGTTGCCTAACGAATAATAATTCCCCAGTGTGCTGGGTCCCCAGTTCAAATTTATTTTATTTTGGGGGGTCACTACCTGAAAAGGTTGAAAAGCACTGGTGTAAGTGATACTTTTTGTTTGTTGGTTGATTTGTTTAAATAATTGTTAAATTGCTCTATATCCAGCTCTTTAGTAAACTGAACATACATTAGGATGCCAATTGTATCCAATCTGAAGAGAGCAGCAGCATAGAGCAGAATCACAATGACAAGAGTGACCTAATGTTCAAACACTGTGGGCCTATGGGTCACATGGCTCGGAAAGACTAGATTACTTACTTACTTACTGACTCATTATGACCTCATCGAGATGACGTCATAATGAGTCACCGACGGCCAGCTTATAACCGATTGCTGTCTCATTAACCACTCAGATCCAAACTAGGATAGGCCTATCTATGAAGGTGCAGACCATATTGATCTCCAAGACTATAACTTAAATTATCCAGAACCCCTAACCATCCTGAATCCAAAGGTCTTCAAAGGGAACTTCTCGACCTGATACTGAAGTCAGGCCCATGAGCAATATTCCACTGGAAATCACACCATAACTTCCTGGATCGGAAAAGGAGAGGGCCAGTTCTACAGTCAACCGGTTTCTTTTGATCCACCGTGTTGGTTGGTGCGTGAAATGTTCCGTTGGACGTTGCGTCTGAAAGGTGCACCGAATAGACTTTCTAATCATACTGCGGTGACAGTGGGACACAAGGTGTACTCTTTTGGAGGATACAATGACATGGATCAGATTGAGGTGCACATCTTCAACACAGCGTCTCTGCGCTGGAGGAAGTTGCCACCAGTGACAACTGAAGGAGGACAATGTCCCCTTGGGGTTCCCTCCAGTCGCATTGGCCACACAGCTGCGCTGATAGAAGATACCATCTACATCTGGGGTGGGGTTCCTTACTGCAACGTGCTTTATGCGTTTGATGTCGACGCCCACAGATGGTTCAAGCCCAAGGTTTCTGGGACTGTTCCAGAGGCGAGGGCCAGCCACTCAGCCTGTGTCTTGAGGAAGGTCATGTATATCTATGGAGGATGGACACAGACTCAACGCACTAACGACATCTACAAGTTGGACACCACCACAGTGGTCTGGTCTTTGATCAACACCAGAGGAACACTGCCACCTCCTTTATCACATCAATCTGCCACCATCTTCGGGACAAAGATGTTTGTATTTGGGGGCTGGGCGATCCAGGAGGACAACTGCGACACCATCAGAGTGTTTGACACAGAGACCAACTGCTGGCTGAGCACACTTTCTTTACAGCTTCTTCCAGATGGTGTGTCTATTACCAAGTGTGGTCATACAGCCTCTTTCTACAATGGAGAGCTGTACATGTTTGGTGATAAGAAATGTCACTGGAGCTCCAATGATCTGTGGAAAGCCAACCCTGTGGACCTTTCTTGGAAGAAGGTTGAGCCTAAGGGGAAAGGCCCCTCTACGAAGATGTTTGGGACGTGCTGTCGCATGGTGGGAGATCGTATCATCCTCTTTAAAGCGAACCTGTACATCTTAGACTTAAGTCCTAGTCTGAAGACGCTCTGCAAGCTAGCAGTGGTGCAGTACGGTCTGGAGGAGTCAGAACTCCCACACAACATCAGGTGGGAACTGGCAGCCATGAATGTTTCAGAAGAAGAAGAAGACGACGACGAAGATGAATCTGAAGATGAAGAAGACAGAGAAGAATATGAAGATGAATCTGAAGAATCAGAATTAGAACGAGAATTGGAAGAACTACAATTGGAAGAAGAACAAGAATTGGAAGACGAAGAAGAAGAAAAAGAAGGATTGATTGATTGATTGTTTTCATATACACGTAACTAACATCATCGTCATTAAATCAATAGAAATTATTGAATAGAGTCTGTTCAATAGACAGTATTTGAATCTGATCTCATCTGAATCTGAAGATTAAGATGATGAGGGAGTCACCAGCCGCTTGGAGTTTCACCAGTAGGCTGTAACGTATGTGGAGGAACACTCTATCCCTCCCAGTTCCACTTCCTGCTGGACAGTTACCCCAACCAACCTGCTAGAGTCGCTGGTGCAGCGACAGACTGAACAGTCAGTTGCGTTTGTTGGAGCACCAAGCCAGATGCACCATGGAGGATTCAAACCCCAGTTTCCATGGAGGTGGTGAGCAGTAACTAAGTACATTTACTTTATTTAATTTATTTTTTTTTCTTATTTTTTTTTCAATCACATGATTTCACTCCGCTACATTATAGGTAGAAATATTGCACTTTTGGGACCTAGACTTACAAAAATACATTATATTGGATTTTCAGGCTGATTCGAGAAACAGTGTGCCTGTGGCCCTCGGAGGCCCCTAATGTGGCTCCTCAGGGAGAAATGTGGTAGAAACGTTTGGTCCGGATTGGAGCAATGGTACTCAGCAGACTACACACCTCCACCAATGCCTAACAACCTCTCCAGTTTGGTCACTGGAATGTTCATCCTGATGCCTGACCTGGAATTCCATATTTGGGTATGGCTGACTCGTTGTGACGTCTTTGTGATGACGCCGGCCAGCTTATAACCGATCGCTGTGTCAATAACTGATCAGATTAATCTACGATATCCAACTAGATGTTGACGCTCTAACTTCAAGAAGATCCAACTCCTAACCATTCTGCATCCACAGGTCTTAAAGAGGAACCTCTTGACCCGAAACTTGAGTCAGACCAAAATAAATATTCCACTGGTAGTCACACCATAACTATTACTGGATTGTGAAGGCAATGGAGGGCCAGTCTCCAGTCATCTGGAGACTGTTTTTGAGTAATTGTTTACAATATTCCACGTTGATCCGTCGTTGATGTGAAATGTTCCATTAGGCGTTGCGTCTGAAAGATGCACCACATAGACGTGGTCTATACTGCTGTTACAGTGAGACCATGGTGTACTGTTTCTGCCATCAGTTTTCAGCGCACATCTTCACAGTGTATTTACGCTGGATGAAGTTGCCACCAGTGACAACTGGAAGAGGAGAACGTCCCCTAGCTGTGCTGATAGAAGATATCATCTGTGTATGGGGGAGCTGTAAGTACAATCCAATACTTAGTGGCCCTCATTTATCAACGCGGCGCAGACCAAATAATGGGCGTACGGCGAGATCACCGCAATTTTCGGCATTTATCTTTTTTTTTTTTTTCTAAATTTTTATCCCACGATTTTTGTAACCCGATTTTTTACACCCAGTGCCAATTGTCTATGTAATCCTGGGCACTACCTTCCCTCTGCCAATCTAGGGAGGCCAGGGCCGAGCTCATGCCTCCTTCAATGCATGAGAGCCAACTGACCTTCTTATCACCTGACAGGGGAGAGTTTTCCTGGTTGGACGTAGCGCGTGGAAGGAACACGTTATTCCAACCAGTTCCTCCATCAGGCGCCCCGGCTGGCCAGGGGGAGGCAGTATAGTGACCAGGATTACTGCATGTTTTTGTGAGGGTACCTACCCTAGGAGACACGGGGAGAACATGCAAACTCCACACAGAAAGGCCCTTTCGCCAACCCCACCTAGGGTATGGGCACTGATGACGCGGAGGAGAGAACACGCCACCAGCGCCCACAGCGTCCCCTGCGGGAATCAAACCCAGAACCTTCTAGCTGTGAGGCGACAGCGCTACCGACTGCGCCACCGTGCCCCCCAACTTTCGGCATTAATCAATATATCCTGACGTTGGCTTCATCCTACCGTACGCTGAGATCTCACGTCTGGTCGAGACCAGTTGTTGACGTTGGCTGCGCCCGTTTATTCCATTGTAGACCTGCGGAGCAGCATTGTCTGACTGTCTGACAGGCATCTGGACACATAATCCACTCCTAAATGTATATTTATACTAACACTAATAAATAATCCCAGTGAAAATATAACATTTTATAAATGTAACAGTTCGGTTAAGCTTGCAGATCTGGCTGCATTGGCTATTTGAAAATAGCAGATCTACAAGCTCAAGAACGGGTGCATCGCGACGTGTTGTGAGCTTATATATCTGCTATTTTCAAAATATACGAGCGCTTCTGCGAGAGCATTTTCAGGAGCCCCGACCATCTTTTCATGGACAGTGAGGTCTACAAACTTACAGTAGCTTGTCCTATGTTATGGAGTTATGTCATAGAGAGTTATGTCATAGAGAGTTATGTAGGCTACACAACCTGGCTGGGTTAAGATATAAACCCGACGATCGAATCTCTTATTAACGTGGCAAAGATTGTACCGCTACGGATGTGTGTGTTTGTGTGTGTGTGTGTGTGTGTGTGTGTGTGTGTGTGTGTGTGTGTGTGTGTGTGTGTGTGTGTGTGTGTGTGTGTGTGTGTGTTCGACGTTGGTGTACGGCCGAATATATGGAAAAATATAAGCCGGTTTATACGCTCCGTTGATAAATGAGGGCCAATGTGTTTTATGTCGACGCCCACAGGCCAAAGACCAAAGTTTCCGGGACTGTTCCAGAAGGGAGGAACAGTCACTCAGGTGCTTCACAGAACAAGCTCAATGTCACTTTGCCGATCGGCTACTTTCGCTGTTTTCTATTTCCTATTTCACGGTATTGAAATGTCACTGCATTTCACTATATTCATAGCAATGTATTGTTGTACGTTTGCGCACTGGGAGTGCGTACGTGCGTGCGTGTGCGCTCTTATCCTCCATTAGCTCACTTCCTGGCTGTTACCAGGCAGACATGATGTTAACACTAATTGGCTTTAGAAGCAACAGGGGGGTGGCTAACTATGTCCTGCTGTAGAGAGAGGTTGATGTATTTAATCTCTCTCTGTCTGTCTCTCTCTCTGTCTCTCCCAGTTTAGATTCGCTATATGAGTTGTCTGAAAAACATTTGAGTGTACAAATGGAACCAAATAGGCCCGTTCCATTTGTACACTCCTTACACTACAGAGTTACAGACCCGTACGGGTCCATTTGGTTCCCAACTATCCATAATTTAAAAAGGGGCACCGTTGAACCCCCTCAAGGATCGCTGGGGGTCCCCGGACCCCATATTGAGAACCAGTGTCCTAGACAAAAGAGAAGCTCTTGGTTTTACTTGGAATCGCACTGGCATCAGAGCTGACAATATAGTTAAAATGCCTTTATTGTTTAGGGCATAACTTTACAAATTAACCCATTAAGACCGAGATCGCATCTTTATCATTTTAAGATTTCTTTGGCTATTCAAAACCAAAATAGCAGATATACAAGCTCATAGTGTGGCACCGAGTGCCGCGCTATGAGCTTGTAGATCTGAGCTTGTAGATCAGAACATTTGTAGAATCCCCAGAAGCAAAGATTTGAGTTACAAATGTTCGCTTAAAAAATATATATATTCAAAGATTTGCACAAATTGTTCACGATTTTTCAAAAATAGCAGATCTACAAGCTCATATTTTTGAAAAGCCAAAGAATTCTTAAAATGACACAGATGCGTTCCGGGTTTTAATGGGTTAAAAAGCCATATAAGGACAAGGCCTCATGCTTATGGCATTTTAATTTGTAATGCTATGCCCTAAACAATAAAGGCATTGTAACTGTATCCTTGGCTCTGATGTGAGTGTGATTTGAAGTAAACCCAAGAGTTTCCCTTTTCTCATTAAATGCCCTCGCAGCACTGAGGGCTGCTTTGCCTTCAATACCACTAACTAATGAATAAAAAGTACAGTTAAGTACGAGTACAAAAGGTTATTGGCGTCAAATATATATTTAAAACCGTAAAAGTACTCAGTATGCAGAATGCCCCATTATATAAGTTTTATCCAAAGGGAGTGAGGAGAAGTGTGAAGAGGTCACATGAGGTCATAATAATATCTCAAATGTATATTGCGCTTTTCAAAGTAAGACGCTTCACATGGGGGCCATGAGAGAACAGCAAAGAAAAACAACTTCATTAGGGGGAAAAAACACTAAGAAAAGTTTTAAACTAAGGAATAAAACCAATAAAATCAGTGGAGAGGGGGTGGGGGGAGTTAGCTGGGGAAAGCCATATTAAAGAGGTGGGTCTTGAGCAGTGGTGTAAAGTAACTAAGTACATTTACTCAAGTACTGTACTTAAGTACAATTCTGAGGTATTTTTGCTTTACTGGAGTATTTCCAATTTTCAGTACTTTTACTTCTACTCCACTACAACTCAGACATTATTACTTGTATTCCACTACAATTATTTGAAAACTTTAGTTACCATTACTTTGCAGATTTGTATTATTATTATTACAAAACATATATTAACCACTTCAGCCCTATATACATTTCGACCATTTGAAAATAGCCAATCTACAAGCTGGGCAGCAGTGGCTCAGGGGTAGAGTGGCCGGATGGCAACCGCAAGGTTCCCAGTTCCCCCAGAGTTAGTGTCGAAGTGTCCTTGAGCAAGATGCTGAACCCCTAATTGCTCCCAATGAGCAGGTTGGTGCCTTGCATGGTTTCCTCCACCATCGGTGTATGAATGTGTGTGTGTGAATGGGTGAATGTAATGCACAATCTCTAAGCGCTTTGGATAAAAGTGCTACATAAAATGCACCATTTTACCAGCTCACATGTGTCGAATTGTGAGCTTGTAAATCTGCTATTTTTGGTACTTTGAGTATATTTTGATGCCAATACTTTTGTACTTTTACTCAAGTACCTTTTGAATTCCTGACTTTTACTTGTAACAGAGTATTTCTCCATTGCAGTAGTTTTGAAGGATTGGAGGGTGGGGGGCTTCTCTGAGAGTTTTGGGGAGTGCATTCCACAGGGTACTTGGTCCTGGGGACCTCAAGGAGACCTGAGGGAGTGGGAGGGGACATGACGTTTGAGGAGGTCATGCCTGTGCAAAGCTCAAAATGTGTTACATCGCAGCAGGTTATGTGTTTGTAGATCGGCTGTTTTTGCAACTTTTGCGTGATTTGAATTCATCAGTGGTGGGAAAAGTACTCACATGTTTTACTTAGTTTTACTTACTAAAGTAAAAGTATCAATACTGCAATGTAGAAGTACTCTGTTACAAGTAAAAGTCTGGCATTAAAAAAGATACTTGAGGAAAAGTACAAAAGTATTGGTATCAAAATGTACTTAAAGTACCAAAAGTAAAAGTACTAAAATGTTTCAAAATAGCAGATCTACAAGCTCACGATGCGTTGCGGTGCGACGCGCTGTGAGCGTAGATCGGCTATTTTCAAATAGCCTGTATAAAATAGGGCTAAAGTGGTTCATGTGCTTTATAATGTAATAATTGATATCTGCAAAGTAACTAGTAACTAAAGTTTTCAAATAATTGTAGTGGAGTAAGAGTACAATATTTGCCTCTGAGATGTAGTGGAGTAGAAGTAAAAGTATAGACAATAGGAAATACCCAAGTAAAGTAAAAAATACCTCAAAATTGTACTTAAGTACAGTACTTGAGTAAATGTACTTAGTTACGTTACACCATTTGTATTCATTCATGAAAGAGAAAACTGAAAAAGTTACTACAGGAAAGAGAAAACAAAATAGACCCTTTGTTCCGATGGATCCAGTGTAGTTACCCCCAAGGACAACTTGTGGGTTTTATAAATATTGAACCAATGAAAAGTTTTAATAAGAGCTTGTGACTAAATAATAACTACATTGGATCGGTTTGATGTAATAATAATAATACAAATCTACAAAGTAATGGTAACTAAAGTTTTCAAATAATTGTAAAAGTACAATATTTGCCTCTGAGATGTAGTCGAGTAGAAGTAAAAGTACAGAAAATTGTCAATACTCCAGTAAAGTACTTTGTTACTTTACCCCACTGGTTCTGGACATACCAGGTTTCCACCCGACAGCGAAGATATCTTACTGTCAATGAAGCCAGTATTCTTTGCAATTTTATTGTATTTGAATTTCATTTGACAGCGTCGATTGCAATTAAAGTTCCGGTACAGAGAATTAAACCGATGAGCTACGCATACAGTTTATAGCTATTGACCATTTTCAACTCTCGTCCCTAGTTGGGATTTAGATATACAATGTCATTAAAATATACAGTTGTCATTATCATAAAACCACAATGCACTTCCTATAAAGAATACAATACGGCTATAAACTACACTTCAAATGTGTTATATTATGTAATTTGCAGTGGTGGACAGTATCCAAGTACATTTACTTGAGTACTGCACATATTATTTCTGAGTAAAAATATACTTTTAAGTACAATTCTAGGAAGGGGTAAAGTCCATATTAATTAACCACTTAAGCCCTATTTCAAGATTGTGTAGCATGGAATGGCCTTCCTCTGCGTATAAGGGATTGTGCTACATTTCCATCCTTTGAATTAAATCTGAAAAGATGCTTGCTTGAAAACCAAAGCTGCAACCATTTTGTGATCATGTTTTAGGTTTATTTTTATGCTGTGTTCCCTATGTAATGTTATGTAAATATATTCCACTGTTTGTCTGTATGTTTTTTGATGTTATGTTTTGTGTGAGGACTGCGGATGAAAATTAGCATCTTTGCTAAATCCGGTGTATTTACGTCCATGTGACGTCCATTAATATGCTCTGTCCTGTCCAAATAAACAAATAAAGTAAAGTAAAAGTATGATTTTCAGGTTGCTACGCAGCCTTCAAATCCAGCCCTATATTGCACCAATCAGAGCAATGGTCTCAGTGTTATTAAGTCAAGTTATAAGTGTTAAACAATGCTGGAACTGTAGCGTCCCATGTGTGTGCAATGTAGGTTTTTCGGTGTGACTATTCTCATGGCGGACCCCTGAACAATATTTGAGCCGAGTTTATTGAGGATTGGAGCAACAGTGTGCCTGTGGCCGCCCAAGGGCCCCTGACATGGCCCCTGATGTGACTATATGGCAGTGGTGGATAAAGTATTCCCATTTTCTCAAGTAAAAGTATCAATACTGCGAAGTAAAAGTCCTAAATTCTAAATTGACTTGAGTCACTTTTGAGGTACAAAATCATTGGTATCAAAATGTACTTAAAGTACCAAAAGTAGAAAGTATCGGCAATTTGGAAATAGCGGATCTACAAGCTCACAATGGGTTGCATCACGACCCATTGTGAGCTTGTAGATCCGCTATTTTCAAATTGTCGAAATGTATACAGGGCTGAAGTGGTAAGGGTAGGGTAAGTGATTTACTTTGGTTAAAAACGTGTTAAATAGCTCTATATTATGATAGTACTCATTGCTATAGAGTGTTTGTTCAGTAAAAGGAGTCTCATGTCTCTCCAGCTCTTTATTAAACAGAAAAAGCATTTTCAGTGCTCTCTTCTGATTGGCTTAAATGTTTATCAACTCAATTTGCTCTGCAGCGTTTTTTTGTGCTTTATCCTTTTGACAGATATACTGTATGTATACAAATATGGTCATGTATATGCATTTCTTTCAAACCAATTCACATAAAAGGGGTGGGGCTTGCGACACATAAACAAACTCACTGGCCGGCAGACTAGCGTGCTTTACCTTTATGATAAGCAATGCCTCGTAGAGTCACTGTCAGGTGGAAACCATGTCCAAAACGCTTACTTTTTAGAAAAGAAAAAAAAGAAGAAAAAAAGAATGTGCGTTCTAATGGATCCAATGTAGTTGTTATTTAGTTATAAGCTCTTGTTAATACTTTTCATTGATTAAATATTTATTTTAAAAAAACATACCAAATTTAAACTTGGAGATACAAGGTTTCTGCCCGACAACAGCGATATAAGGATGCCTCTCTGGACGCCTCCCCATACCAGGGAGGTGTTCCCCAGGGAGGTGTTCCAGGAGCACTGTGTTTTGGGAAGAGGCCACGGGGCAGACTCAACCACCAGATGGAGGATTCTATCTCTCCATGCTGGCCTTGGAACGCCTCGGGATTCCCCAGTCTGAGCTGGCTAGTGTGGCCTGGGAAAGAGAAGTCTGGCATTCTCTGGTGAAACTGCAACCTCCACAACTAAACCTGGTGGATAGTAACTAAAAGTACATTTAGTTAGGTACTGTACACGTTTAAGCACATTTTTTTTATTGTCTCTGCTTTACTTGAGTGTTTGTATTTATTAATACTTTCACTCCACTGCAAATATTGTACTTTTGACTCCACTGCTTTTCTAGAAAGGGAAAAAAAGTACATCTTACAATAAATGCAGGGAATCACTGTATGTGCGATGTAGGCTACGTATGTACGTACGTCTGTAATCCACGTATCTTGAGAACCGTTCGCATAGGCGGCGGTCCAGAACCACCAGAAAAGGCTCTGGCCGTGGCCCAAATGAGCCAATAGATTGCCATGGCAACCCCAGCCTCAGCTTGATTTTGCAAATTCAATCGAATTCCTCACACCTGTCGAATTCCTCACACCTGCCATTTGATTACTTAATCAGTCCACTTGCACTTGCACTCTTCAGACATTCTCCACAGACGTTTACCACTGCACAAGGACTTTCCAGAACCACCGATCCCCCCGATATGCCCATAAATCGCCATGCCCATATATGGCCATCAAGAATCTCCATACAAGGGCATAAAGGGACACATGCAGACAACATATACAGATATCTCCATATATGGGCACAAAAGCACAAAACGGATATTGCATAGCAGGGTGGGGCATGCATTCCCTATTTGCATCGGCAGCAAAACCACGTGATCACAAAAAAAACAGCACGTTTACTTCCTGTTTGAACAAAAAAAAAGAAGAAAACACTTTTCTCTACTTTCTGTTGCTGTGGGGGAAAACCACACCTCAATCAAATGCCCATATATATGTGAAATGGACGATCGCGGCCGGCCGTTTTTTTTTTTACCGCGATCAGTGGGTCGATTGCTGTGAAAAAAAATATTCTATGATTTTTCAAAGGTGAGTGAAAACACTTGCTGGCACTGTGGTAACTAGACAAAGTGTTTTAATGGCACTGAATGAGTTAACTGCTTAAGCCCTATTTCAAATAGTGAAAATAGTGTCACAGCGGGTGGGTGGGTGGATGCGTATCCAGGCTGAAAGCAACACACTTACAAGCTGCCAAATGCAGGCAGGAAGGTGAGCTGGCAAAAGAGCACTGACTGTGTGAATGGCTGCAGTAACAGGCTTATAAAGGCTTAGGGTTATATCAAATGAATGCTGGATCAACAAAACACACCTTGTAGATCAGAGCAAAAACGATCAGCACAAGGAACAGCTCCAATTTAGGAGGATTCTATGTAACCACTTGGAACGTAGCCTCCGTCGTAGGAACGTAGCCTCCGGCGTTTCTCATCTCTGAGCAGCGGCGGACTGGCCATTTGGCGTACCGGGCGAATGCCCGGTGGGCCGCTGGGCCCAAAAAAATATATATATTTTCGCTCCCGTTTTAGGATTATTACGTCATTTCCGGGTCGCGCGGCCCAATTATTAGTTACGTTAATGTTTGGGCTGGGATGCTTTCCAGCAGGGGCCTCAGTGCGGCTGCAGAGTTCATGTGCAGGGCTGGGCTGAAGCAGTGAAACGCTTGGAACGTACGCCCAGAAATAGCCGATCTACAAGGACCCCCTACCTCGGCTATTTTGGGGGAAGAAATTTGGTGTGGAATCCATCCAAATACAGTTGTATTCTGTCTGTCTCTGTCTCTGCCTTATAACTCTGTCTGTCTCTGTCTCTCTGCCTCTAGCTGAATTCCAATACCCCAAATCTCAACCACTCGCTCACTCCCACTTGGTCACTCCAGCTTGACCCAGAAATAGTTTGCTTCCTATAGAGCGTGCCAACGCGTCGTCACCACGGGGGGGGCGTGGCATAGTAGCGCAGACATGTTTGTTTTGGGCAATGTTAAGTCAACCTGGTTTATACCCCTCAAAGATGTCCGCTGCTACCAAAAGACACTTGTTGACGCCCCCTTCAGGATTTTTGGCACGCTCTATAGGCTCTATGCACAGCAGCCATATTGTGAATGAATTGGGCCCCTTCCTTTCTTCTTTCACAGGTGTTACCAATAATAATAATTAAGGCTCTGTTCCATTTAGTGTAGCATAGTGGTTGTCTTATTTTCAAGGACCCCCATAACTCTGAGAGTGTACAAATGGAACCAAATGGACCCTTACGGGTCCATTTGGTTCCATTTGTACACTCTCAGAGTTACACACACACCTTAAGAGGCTATTTGGGAACACAAATGGAGTGTTTCTAGTGAGCCAACATGCACGATATCAGCACCCTGACCAAAATGGAACAGAGCCTTCATTAGTGTCATTGGTAACACCTGTGAAGGAAGTAAGAAGAGGCCCAATTTCTTTCCAATATGGCTGCTGTGCATAGAGTCAATTGGTCATTTGCTTTTTGGAGGAGCCGAATGGAGCCGAGTGGGCTCTCAGAGTGAGCATGGAGCGTTTTCATAATGCTGAATTATAGAGCTTCAGCTGATAAAGTTAATATGTGAAAGCAACGCAACAACGCAACTATTGTGTTCTATGATATAAGCATAATGCAATTATATACATTGTAATATATTGTGCACCCTTCATCTGTCTCAAAAGCTAAGAATAGTTATTTCTCTCCGCGCACGGACTACTATTAATGACTGTGACAAAGCTTATGTTTAAAATAATGTTACAATACATTATGGACTGAATATGATGTGGACTGAATATGATGTAATTCAGAGTCAGACATACTCTGTTATATACATTGGCAAAGCAGCAGTGCTGTGTTGCGGGACTGCTGCGGGGGGGGGGGGTGTATGTGTGTGTGTGGGGGTGGGGGGGTTCTCGGGACTGTACGAGCAAAAAGAAGGACGGGTCAGGATTCCATTCATAAATGTAAGTTTGCGGATCCTGGCACTTCATTCACTATTTCAGGAATAAATGGCTTTGCACAAACAATGTTAACTATAAATATAACGGTGTAGCCATCCACATTCTATGCATGTATATTTTGAAAGTTTGGGGTATTGGAATTGAGCTCATCTCTCTCTCTCTCTCTCTCTCTCTCTCTCTCTCTCTCTCTCTCTCTCTCTCTCTCTCTCTCTCTGTGTGTCTTTCTCTCTGTGTCTCTGTCTGCCTCTCTGTCTGTCTGTCTGTCTGTCTGTCTGTCTGTCTGTCTGTCTGTCTGTCTGTCTGTCTGTCTGTCTGTCTGTCTGTCTGTCTGTCTGTCTGTCTGTCTCTCTCTCTCTCTCTCTCTCTCTCTCTCTCTCTCTCTCTCTCTCTCTCTCTCTCTCTCTCTCTCTCTCTCTCTCTCTCTCTCTCTCTCTCTCTCTCTATGCAGTAGAGCGGCAGATGGCTCTCCTCAAGCTATCTTCCTGTCATAGGGTAGTTTTTCTTTTGTCTCTCCCTTGCCATCATCACCAGGTGTTTGCCTCCCAGGGGGAATAGTTGGATGTGTACAACTACTGTCTGGACTCAATTCACCTACAGCCTCCCGAAATGGAAGACACAAGCCTGGTTCTTCTTGTCACATAACTGGCGATCAGTGTCGCAAGATTTTGCGAGGAAAACAAGCGACCAGGTCGACAACAACAAGCCCAAAATAAGCGACTAGGCCGCATGATCACACACACACACACACACACACACACACGCACACACGCACACACGCACACACACATACACTATAGCGTTCGGGGAAAAATACATATTAACTCTTTAACTCTATTCCAAACTGTTTCAGAAGCAGCTTGATAGAGGCATACCTAAGCACATTGGGCCTCATGCAGCAATAAGTTCCTAATGTTTCCTCTTACATTTCTTCCTAAGTGAATTCCTAAGAGAAGTCAAGTCAGATTCATGAAGCGTTCTTAAATGGCAGAATTGTTCGTAACTTATGTTCTTATGATGATGAATCCCAGTCCTCGTAACTTGAAGGGGTGTGCCAGTTAATCCAAATTACCATAGGTAGCCGCCCCACCAATCCCCATATAAGGCATGACTGCATGGCGCTGCCTGCAGTCACACCTGTGTGTGACTGCCGGGAACAAGGATCCCAGGTTCTCAAAAGTGACCACACTTTTGAGAACCTTTTTTGCTCTAAAGATATGATAAAAATATTATTGTAATGTAAATCCCATATTATACAACTGTAGAATTGAAGAAACTTCGAGAATTAATTATTTTTGCACAAACATGTCACACTTAAGAACTCAAAGGCCACCCTAAGAGTGCTCTCTAGTATGCGTAGATTTCTTCTTAACTTAAGAACAAATCACAGCTAAGAAAACATTTGTGAATGCCAAAATCTCTTAAAAAACTTCTTAAGTGGGTCTAAGAACAAATTTGTTCGTAAGTACGGTTCATGAATCGGGCCCATTGTGCGTATACTGGTGTGCGTAATGGTGTTCGTCAAGGGGGGATTTTGTCTTCCGTTTTATTCAATGTTTACATGAATGATCTTTCCATTGAATTAAATAAGTGCAATATGGCTGTCTTATAGGTAACTCAACAATCGCCTCATGTACGCTGATGACCTGGTCGTCCTAAGTCCATACAGTGGAGGGTTACAGCAGCTATTGAAAGTATGCTCAAATTATGGCAATGATCATGACATAATTTATAATCCCATGAGGACAAGCAATTGGCCTTCCCAGCCTTTCACCTGCATGTCAGCGTTTCCTAACCGTGGCAGGCGGACCTTTTATGTACCGCGAAGGAATGCTAGGTGTGCCGTGTGGCCGTCTGAAGGTGTGAACCCAGCCCCTCGAGAACAATAGCGGCGATCGTCCGTCAATAGATATGGCCACAGATATGGTCTCACGCACACACAGCCACGCCCGAGTCCATTCAGTGTAGCGACCATGACCCATAAGAATGCAAATATGTAGGCCTACCTGTACCTTGTATAAAAAGGGCACAGGGAGTATGCTTTGGCACTCAGTATTACCTTGAACATATTACAACTACAAGATGAGAGCACCACCAGGAAAGAAGAGATGCACCCAGGGCCAGAAGACGCTAAATTTCCTGCAAGCAGCGCTGCCGGTGTATCCGGGCCACCTGGACCTGCGGACGAGCTGCCCGCACAGGGCAGCACCAGCAGCACACACAGCACCACCGCCGCCAGCGTCCTTGCCGCGCCGCCGGGAACAACAACCGCGACTAGCAAGACGACTAAAAAGAAAGCCAGACTGTACCATGATGACTACATGAAATTTGGCTTCACTTTTATGGGGGACCCATCTAATCCTATTCCACTGTGCATCGTGTGCGGAGACAAGCTCGCAAACAGTGCTATGGTTCCCAGTAAGATGAAACGTCACCTTGAGACCAGCCATGAAGAAATCGTCACAAAGGACAAAGACTTTTTCGTGAGTTTGAAAGCTAGTAAGGCGAAAACAGACAACTGTATTGTTACACACCGTGTGTGCTTGTCATCAGTCTCAGCCAGGATACAAACTCTGCGTTCTGCAAAACAAGCTCAAGTTTCCCACTAAGACAGTTGTATTGTGGCCACATTTTTTATTTTATTTTTACAAATCTTTTTATTGAGTTTTAAAGTATTTTTCTAAAAAAGGACTCACGTTTCAAACAAAGACATTTGTATTGGCGTAAAATGTGTTTTTTTCTAAAAATTCATTGCACTGACAAATTTAATATATTTGTAGGCCAAATTGAACATGTGTGTGCTGTTTTTTAGTTCAAGGTTTCTTTATTATGACATCAAAGCAAAACAAGTTGTAAGTTTCCAAAAATAAATCGGTGAAACTGAGGAACTGTCTCTTTCCTTTTTTGTCTTTTTAAAGTTATTTGGTGAGTGAGAGCTGTCATAAATGTCTGGTGTTTTTAGAAGTATATTGGGTTTAGTACCAAAGAAGCCCAAGTGTATGTATTTGTAGGCCAAAGACATTTTGTAATGTTCAAGGTTTCTTTATTACATCTTGTGTACATGAGAGTAAATATTTTGTAGCAGCAATAAAATTATAGCCTGCCATATATATATATATAGATAGATAGAGAGAGAGAGAGAGAGAGAGAGAGAGAGAGAGAGAGAGAGAGAGAGAGAGAGAGAGAGAGAGAGAGAGAGAGAGAGAGAGAGGTATTTAGGTGTGCCCTGGGATCTTTTGGCTATGCCAGGTGTGCCTTGGCACCAAAAAGGTTGGGAAACACTGACCTATGTGACAGTCGTCTATCTGTGTGCCAGGAAATCAAGTACATTGGCCACATTTTTACTGACAATCTCCATGATGATAGAGATATCTCTAGACAGTGCCGCATACTTTATGCCCAGGTCAATATGCTGCTTCGCAGGTTCAGTATGTGTTCAGATCCTGTCAAGTGTGCACTTTTCAAAGCATTCTGCACTCCCATGTATACAGCTTTCCTGTGGTGCACATACAAGAAAGATAGCAAGCGGAGGCTTAAAGTGGCCTACAACGATGCCCTTAGGATACTACTTAGGGTCCCTATAGATGGCATAGTGCCAAAAAATAAATTTCAGGTTTGGGGCGGATTTTGATACTTTCTTTTCGTTTTTTTGTTACTTTATTTCGGTTTTAGGGTTAGGGTTAGGTTAGGGTTATGTTATTTAATTATTTTGGGGGAGCCAGCCCCTAGGGTTAAAAATGTATTTTGGGGGTCAAACCCCCGAAATGCATAGAAAACTATGCATACCTATAACACAATACAAACACAATGGTCTTACACCTGCATTAGGCTACTACATCACATTGTACATCAGCATGTTCAAATCGGATACAGGATAGGTGGGCACTAGGGACATCTGGGCACCTCGATGTACAATTGGCTATTTAGTCCAAAATGTTAAAAAATACAATATTTGAAAAATGGTATTAAGTAATGTAAAGTATACATGATGTGAACATGCACTGTACATCATTATCAGACTTAATGTTATCCTTCAACCAACCATTTTCCCAGCGCTATTTTCCCATCAATCAGCTGACTCTTGTTCTCTCTCACACACACACACACACACACACACACACACACACACACACACACACACACACACACACACACACACACACACACACACACACACACACGGGGTGCATTTACTTGCAGTGTTGGGGCTGTTATCATCTCAATATTGGATTTTATTTGCAGTATTTGGATCATTAAACCTTGCACTGTTCAGCTTGTTAGTGCAGTCCATGCTGTTGCAGCCCCGTCCGTGTCTAACTAACTATAAGCTAGTATGATATATTAACGTAACCTCACATGCAGAAACTTATTTTCGGTAGAGCAATGTTAGATGCACCTTATTTTGTTTCGCCCGTTTGAGCATGTCTGTGCCAGCATGTTATGTAGCTCTAGTCCAACTACAGACCGTCTGACACAAGGTGCAGATTCAAAAGGCTCTGACACATCTCCACTCATGGACTTAACACAGTTGTTCTTCCCACTGTTTGTTTTTAAGAACAAAGTATTTTCTTTTTAGAAGGGCCGGGGCTCTCTCTTCCACCGCACGGCCACACAGCGCACATTTCTCCTCACACGTCAGACAATAAGGACATCTCACACAAGCACGCACACACACATACACACACACACACACGCACGGGCGGCACCCCCAGGGTCCTAGTGCCCTTCGTATACAGCACACAAACACACAGACACGCAGGCAGACACACTGCATTGCGCGCAAACAGATACAGATATATTTTTTCTCCCCCTTTACCCGGGAGTCCGGGACAAACTATGAGGACACGCCTCTTTTGCCTCAAATACGGGGCGTCCCGGCAAATGCGGGACGGTTGGCAACCCTACGCCTGGATGAGTCCCGGAGCATTATCATTGAGGATATAGTCAATCCTAGGAAGAGCTGTCTCCGGTACTCGTCCAGGCTGCTTAACACTGGAGAGTCAGCCTATATGTATGTTACCAAGCAGTTGTCAGCAGGGTTATTATTGTTAGCTGAAACTGAAATTAAATAACGAACTAGAACTGAAAAAAAATAACATTCAAGTTAACTGAAATAAAAATGTAAACGAGGCTACCCTGTATCACAATAAAAAGACAAACAAAAATTACCACTAGAACTAATCGTTCCACATGTGATGTGTTAAACGGGAAACGGGTTTTGCGAATGCAGACTGTCGCGTTGTAAGCACACCTGTGCTCAAAGTAGTTGCACGGATATCATTTCAAAGAGCCTGCAGCCATTGGCACTTCAGTGGCTAGTCAGTAGGATATCCAAGCCTTGTCATGGAGAAAGAGGGGAGCATCGAATTGCCATCAATTCGGTGGCAATGCCACTGAATTGCCACCAATTTAATCGCCACCCAGGTGTGAAATGACACCATTACACACCTGAGTGGCGATTCAATTGGTGCCAATTCAGTGGAGACAAAGAGGCAAGTCAGGCACGACAATGGGTAGAAAACAATGACTTTACAGGGAAAGGTCAGGGAAGAGGTCGGTTGTCTTATCTGTATGTCCAAAACCTTTGCTTTTCAGGAAATGGGGAAAAAGAGGCTCACATTGTGACGCGTTTCAGCTTATTTATATTTTTCGTTTATCTGTTTTTGTTTTTGTTTCCGGTTAGCAACACTGGTGTATGTTTGTGCAGAAATGAGGCTATAGTGCAGGCCGTGTTTTGACAGGCTGCATGTTTTTTCACGTGTGCTGTAGCTGGATCGATTTAAGCAGCTTATGTCTCTCACCTGAAAATTGGCTTTGCTCTATCTAGGTGGGTTAGAGCATCCAAACACACACACACACACACACACACACACACACACACACACACACGTCACAAGCTCTTGTTGATACTTTTCATTGGTTCAATATGTATACAAACCCACACACACACTTTCATGTGAAAGCTGCAATGTGACACATTGTGAGCTTAGATCTGCTACTTCCGCTGCTTTTGTGTGACACTGTAAGTAAGCCTTGCCGAGCCATGTGGCCCATAGGGCAGGAGACTATCTCCTGGACACGATGTGCAAGTGCACTCCCTGGACATGATGTACAAGTACACTCCCTGAATATGACGCTGGTATGTCACAGAGACTTACCCCCAATCCAACCCTTGATGCTGAGTGCCAATCAGGGAGACATTGGGTCCCATTCTTTATAGTCTTTGACCAGGCCGGGGATCGAACCTCGACCTCCCCATCTCAGGGTGGACGGTACAAGAAGGTACAAAGTTTGTGACACTGTGTGTAGAGGATTCATTTAGAACAATCATAAGAAGTTGAAATATGGAGATAAAAGGTTTATGCCCCTCATGCTAAATGACTGTAATGTAATGCCCGACAGCAAGAAAAATATGTGTGTGAATGTTTATTGAGAAGAATAGACAATGGACAACAAAAAATACATTTGAGAAACAAAAACATTGTATGCTATGTCCTACTTGTCATAGCCTCAGTTTTAAAGCTTTTTTGTATATGTTTTCATAGAGTAATAACATTTCATAAACAATAATTTCATAAACAATAATTTCAAGACCTGCCAAAGGTTACTATTTGCGGCAGAAAATATTTTATTTTATTTTATTACCACATAGGAAAATTGTACACTGAGCTATTCTCAAGCTATTTACTTTTGAGCAGCCTGTATTGCAACTGTAATATTTGATTTAATATTTTAATGTCTATAATGCTAATCCACACAGAAAGCACTCTTCTATGCATTCACACACACACACACACACACACACACACACACACACACACACACACACACACACACACACACACACACACACACACACACACACACACACACACACACACACACACACACACACACACACACACACACACAGAGAGACAGAGAGAGAGAGAGAGAGAGAGAGAATTGAATTGACAGAGAGAGTCAAATCCTCTACCATTTCTACCATGGCATGGGTAACCAAATGTAACTCTGAGAGTGTACAGATGGAACCAAATGCACCCGTAAGGGTCCGTTTTGTTCCATCTGTACACTCTCAGAGTCAAAGTAACACTGAGGATTTGGGTTGCGTAAGTCAAAGGTCGAACACAACAAGAGCTGAGTGTTATTAACCCAGACAGGGCTAAAGGGCTTGGAGCTTTGCTAGGTGACCCACTTCCCCCCTCCCCTCCCCCGACACACCACTGCTAAAAATCCTCACTCTTAATCTGACCCTTAGGGGGTGCTGATGGGACCAACATGGGTCCACGTTGGTCAGTGCACTAAATCAGTAGTTCTCTCAAACGTTTTTCATGTCAAGGACCCCCAAACTGATATGTTATTTGCAGACAAAAAATAATAATATATTCAAAAATTGACGATCTACAAGCTCACAACGCCTTGCAGCGTGAGACGTGGGCCCACGACCAAATACATAACTATTTGGGGGGTTCCCTTTGCCTTGAAAAAGTTTAAGAGGTATAGCATAATATGCATGATATCAATCTCTACCAGTATTAAGAGGTTCCAAGTGGTGTTTTTTTCTTTTCTCACGGTAAAATCCGCACCCCCCCCCCAACCCCCCACCCCCCTGACTGAGACTAAAATTGCCCATGATTTCATGACGGCTCCCAGCTAAATCCATCTGATGCTGATCATACTCACAGCAGAGATTAAGCCATTTTTCCCAACCAAATACAACCAGCAGCACATTAATTGGCCTCATTAAGCTGCCCCCTTTACACATATGGGAAATCACTCATGTTCCACATTAAATTGTGGATGATTTGTGGTGCACCAGAGCACCAAAATCTCTTCCTAATCTCGTCAACAAAGCCTGCAGTATGCACCGGAAAAAGTGTGCATGGCATTAGGATTTCAATAAACAAAACACAGGAATATATATATATATATATATATATATATATATATATATATATATATATATATATATATATATATATATATACATATATATATATATATATATTTTTTTTCTTTTCTTTTCTTTTTTTTTTCTTTTTTAAAGGAATTAAATAGAATGAAGACATGAATTAAACACACAAGCAGTGTGTAGAACTGGAACTAACCCGACCCCAACTCCTTGCAGAAGTTGCAGACCGTCTTCATCACAAACACACATCTGTGATTAAAAAAATATAAACGACTTGACCACTTAAACCCCTTATGGTTGAGCGGGGTCCCTCAGGGCTCAATGCTCGCGTCTTTTCAATTCGATCTGCTATTTTCAGCGAAAGCTTTCCCCACAATACGGATGCTGCAGGTTTAAGTGGTGAAACCACACATTCCTAAACATGCTAATGAATCTAAAAAGAGCGATTGAGGACGCATCATATGCCATGTCCACACAGCGGTTATCAGTGAATGAGGAGTGTAATTTGTTTTATATGATTTGTAACATTATTACGATTAATGCTATTTATTATAGTCATCAGTATCAGTGTCATCACCTGGGCCGGTGAGCTGTGTCATTTGCCTGACGTACATTAAACTGTGTGTGTGTGTGTGTGTGTGTGCGTGTGCGTGTGCGTGTGCGTGTGCGTGTGTTCAACAGCCACAGCCTGCAGTTTCAGTGCTTGGGGAAATGGATTAAAAATGCTCCTTCCAAGCGTTCTACACACCTAGAATGATTATTGCAGATTCCACAGGTAGCAATACATTTTCATTAAAGTAACTAAGTACATGTACTCAAGTACTGTACTTAAGTACACTTTTGAGGTATTTTTACTTTATTGGAGTATTTCCAATTTTCAATACTTTTACTTCTACTTCACTACATCTCAAAGGCAAATATTGTACTTTTAGTACTACAGTAGTTACTTTGTAGATTTGAAATATTATTACAAAACATAGCCTACATTAACCACTTCAGCCCTACAGTATATATTTCTACAAGCTACAAGCTCACAATGCGTCGCAATGCGACACATTGAGCTTGTAGATCTGCTATTTTCAAAAGTTTTGTATACATTTGAAAACTTGTGAATGGGACATTCTGCATAATGAGTAGGCTACTTTCTACTTGTGGTACTTTACACACATTGTATAATAATAATAATCTGTACATTGAAACTATATAGAGCACTGGAGTCTGACTTATTTACGCATCCTACCTGGGTCGCGTTTTTTCCCCCCATTCAGAATTCCCATAGACTTGTTTAATATCGGGTGAAATAAGAACTGTGTTCCAAAAATAAACAAATGATCCCGGCGGTTAGACTCTTATGGACATGAAGCATCAACTGACGGTGAGAAAACACTAATGTTACTGTCGCCGAATTATTAACATTTTGCCAGAAATAGACTGTATAAAATATGAGTGATTGAGCCACGATACAGAGCCACCTCCCTGACAATAGCACCGGGACAGATTGATTATCTTTGGACCACAATTCTTACATGAGACGATTTTAACCCATTAAGACCGGGAACGCATCTGTGTCAGTTTAAGACTTTTTAAGAGTTTTCAGATATACAAGCTCATAGCACGCTCATAGCACGTCGCGCTATGAGCTTGTAGATCTCTAGAAATTTGTGCAAATCTTTGAATATATATAAAGTTTTAAAGCGAACATTTGTAAGTTAAATCTTTGCTTCTGGGGATTCTACAAATGTGTTCTAAATCCTAACTTTTTTTTTTTTTTTTACGTATGTTGCAATCATTTCAGTGGTTCTCAAACTTATTCATCTCAAGGACCACCCAAAATAATATGTATTTGAACCCCCCCCCCCCCACCCCATCTCAAAATATGTGAGAGGGAGAGGGAGAAGCAGAGATTTGAGTTAAAAATATTCGCTTAAAAAAAATGTATATATATATATATATATATATATATATATTCACTGATTTGCACAAACTTTCACGATTTTTCAAAAATAGCAGATCTACAAGCTCATAACTTGAGCTTGCTATGAGCTTGTATATTATATATATATATATATATATATATATATATATATATATATATATATATATATATATATATATATATAGCCAAAATATAGCCATATATAGCTTAAGTATAAAATAATAGTTAAAGTGGTCACACAGATGTGTTCCCGGTCTTAATGGGTTAAGATGACCCAATGCTTCGGTACTCTATAGAAAATAATAGGATACCTGGTAGACAATGAACATAGCATCTGTCTATATAACATCTACATTACACTTTAACACACAAATCTCTTTTCTGAACATGGCCGATTTCCACGGAATGAAAAAGGGACGCTAGTGCATAGGCAAAACGTTCTGCGAAAATAGCAGATCTACAAGCCCAGAGCCCAGTTCTGGGCTTTTAGAAGGAGGAAAGGATCTAATTTAGATCCTTGGGGGACGCCAGTGAGTGTAGTATATGGGGTTTAGGTAGTTAATGTTCTCTGTGGTGTCAAGGTGTTTTTATAAGACAGGATTCATTGGATCATGTCTTTGCTTTTTATATCGACTGTGGGAAAGAATTCCCTGTGAATTTCCCTTGAGGACCATAAAGCTATCTATCCATTGACTGTTAATGTACAGTTGGAAACGTGCTGCATTGTACAACAGTGTGTAGTTTGAAGTGCAGTGGAAGCATAGCGTTGCTTTTGGGCAGAAACCTTCTATCTCCATATTTCAACTTTTTTCTTAAATGAATGCCTTAGCTTGTCATACTACCGTGTCACAAAAAAAGTTGCAAAAAATAGCAGATCTACAAGTTCACAACGTGTCGCTTCCTGTCGCGTTGTGAGCTTGTAGATCTGCTATTTTTGCTACTTTTTTTAAAGTGGTTGTGTGTCGTGGGTTTTATGAGCATTTAAACCAATGAAAAGTAGCTGAAAAGAGCTTGTGACTAAATAATAACTACATTGGAGCCATTGGAGCACAGGTTATTTTTTCCCCATTTCCTGAAAGGTAACAGTTTTGGACACACAAGTAGGGGGGAACGGAGGATCCCTTACCCAGACCACCCTCACAGTCGTTAAACTCCACGGAATACACGGCACGATCAACTCCTGATGGACCCATCAATGTCCTGTAAGGAAAGGAGAAGAGAGGAGAGGAGAGGAGAGGAGAGGAGAGGAGAGGAAAGGAGAGGAGAGGAGAGGAGAGGAGAGGATTAGTATAAAAAAGAGGTATAGCATAATATGCACATTCCCACAGTTGTTGGGAAAAACACTGTGCTGGATAATAACCCCTCTGCTATGTTTGAGGTAGAGATTTGAGGTACTTTCACACTCCCAGTTCTGTGAAAGACAATGACATGAAAACCAACTTAATGTAGCATGGACATGTAGCATATGCTACATGTCCACTGCAGGAAGCAGAATAGCACAACATTTTGAAAGTAGTGCCCTGTGCGTGTGCGTGTGCGTGTGCGTGTGCGTGTACGTGTGCGTGTGCGCGTGTGTGTGTGTGTGTGTGTGTGTGTGCGCGCGCGTGTGTGCGTGCGTGTGTGTCTGTGTTGTGTTCTACTCTCAGTGTTGTGCCTGAACGCGTTCAATGAACGATCGTTCATGAACTCGTTCATATTTTGGGCGAACGTGAACTGAACGTACTGTATATCCGCTAGATGAACGTTATCGTGAACGCGTTCATTCTGGCGTTTGTGAACGGCGTTCTCTCACAGTTTAACTTCGTTCAAGAGTGTCCCAAATTTCCATGGTTACAACGGTTTGTCATGTTGTATTTCATCCTATTCTGTGTTTCCGAGGCGTCTTGAACGCACCATCAGCCAAAAAAAGAGAAAAGCAAGGCGGTGTCTAAACATTCATGTGCGCAGCGCGGAGTCCGAATCAGAGTGAACAGTCTCATTGCAGCGACAGCTAGTGAGCAGCACAGACAGTTACAGTACGGCCACTCGGCCAGGGCGAAGAGCTGACACTTTATCCGCTCTGCGAAGCTCATTTCCCGGCCACAAGCATTTGGAAGTTGACTTGTGTCTCTTCCAAAGTATCGGTGTTGTTTCCTTGGCTTCACTGCCGACAAAATTAACTTGAAGCTTGGCTGAATTAATAAGTAAACACCGCGGAACGGCGAGATGAGTTTGTCCGTGGCTGATGCGTCGTGCACCGTAGCCTACAGCCGACTTTAGGACGGTAGCCCCGGCCCCCGAACCTCTGAATGAACGTATTGTAGTCTGGACGTCCGACCCGACTTTATTTTGGGATTAAAAGTGGACTTCTGCACCTGGCTTTTGATGTTAACAGTGTCATACACTCACTTTGACAAGAGATCAGATCTGCAAGCTATCGACACGGCATGTCGCAGTCCGTTGACAGCTTGTATGTCTGTTATTTTGGGGGGGGACGTTACGCACCGGCCCGGCCGTAATATATATATATATATATATATATACATACACATAAACACGTGTGTGTGTGTGTGTGTGTGTGTGTGTGTGTGTGTGTGTGTGTGTGTGTGTGTGTGTGTGTGTGTGTGTGTGTGTGTATGTGTGTATGTGTGTGTGTCGGTCTTTTCATAGATCTATTTCGCTACGATGGGTGTTAAAGGCGGCCCAGGGCGCTCGTTACAAACTGCTGCATTGAACAGCACTGAGGCTACGTCTCTCCCAGGAGGCGGGGAGTAGGTAGGCTGCGTGCATGCTGATGGCAGAATGTAGTTTTAGCACACACGTAACTCCCTGCACTGGAGAACCTACGACTATGGTGTCTCGTGAAGCCAGTTTAGATGGCACGTTGCCAGGTTACAACCACCTGCTACTAATGAGGGAGCGTAGGTTTGCTGTGTAGGAGGCCCTTACGCAAACTGAGTAGGCTGCGCATGACCTGAAATCTACGTGGCTGCTGAGGGCATGACCTGAAATCTACGTGGCTGCTAACGCCTGTGACGACACACGTTAGACCCGTCGTAGGACCTGCGCAGCATCTCTACGAAGCATCTCTACGAAGCTGTTTGGGAAACCCGGCCAATATACATATACTATAATACAGGTTGTTAATATAATACATTCATATACTATAATGAAGGTTGTTAACATGCTGCATTCATATACTATAATACAGGTTGTTAATACAATACATTGATATACATATAGTCAGGGGATATTAAAAAAATCTTGGAATAAATTCCTTACCAAAAAAAATCTTCACCAATGTGTTTGTAAAGGTGTCTAGTAACACATCTCACAAAGACTGAAATGCAGTCCCCCTAGGAGAATTTTTGACAGCTCCTTAAAGTTGGGGTACCCACCATAACCTTGGTTAAAAAAAATCCCCCCAAAAAAATAAAAAAATAATTCTGTTTTAAGTAGCATGTGAGGTGTCAAACTAGGGTGTTTTTATGATTCTGAATCCATTGCAAGCATTTGTTTTGCACTAAAACCACTCCTTGGGCTAAAAACGGCCGAATCTCAATGGGCTTTTTACACAAAAAGTATACCTGGAAAAGGATGGCTATGGCCAATATTGCATATTGGAGAAAATATATATTCTTTAAATTAGATCAGCAGTTCTCAAACGTTTTCATGCCGCGGACCCCCAAAATGATATGTATTTGCCGCTGACTCCCATCTCAAAATATTTTGTTCCAGGGACCCCCCAGAAGCAAAGATTTGAGTTACAAATGTTCACTTGGAAAAATATATATTCAAAGATTTGCACAAATTTTCATTCAATTTTCAGATCTACAAGCTCATAGCGCGGCACTCGGTGCCGCGCTATGAGCTTGTAGATCTGCTATTTTTGAATAGCCAAAGTATAAAATATGGATAGAGGGGTTAAAATGATTGTGACGCTTTATTAACACATTTTGCTGACACACACTTTGAGAACCAATGAATTTGATTGCTATTTGGCCCTGAACCGAGGATACACAGTGGCAGACTAGCTGACCTCCGTTACTGATCCAAAGCTAAGGGAGACGTGGACCACAGACTCACTGACCACCACAGCCAGGCACAGCAACAGGCACACACAAACAGAGCTGGCTGCCAGTCAGTGATGCCAAATTTCAGCGAGAGAAACAAGCAGCCAGCTCTAGGCCAGGTTGTGGGCATTAGGCACGTAACACCAGAGGGAGATCATCTGACCTTATTTACCCCAACATTCGGCTCAAACATGGGAAAAAATGCATTCTGCTATGCTGCCACCATAATGTGGAATGACATATAGTACCAAACGACATCAAGGTTCTCCACTTCTACATCCTTGAACAGCTTGATAGTAGAATACTCGAACCCCCGACCCGACCCCTCCTTTCTCTGTAAATATACCTTATGATTCTACTGAGCTTTATTCCAAAAGGTTTGGCATTGTATTTGTATTGTATTGTATATCAAAATCACTTCACTTGAACCCTGTACACATTGACTATTTGAAAACAGCCGCTCAGAACTGTTGTGAGCTTTTTTTTATGTACACACAAATCTTGGGGGGTCCCTGGCACCAAATTATTTTCAGATGAGGGATTGCAAACAAATCGCAAACAAACCGCCAACTACCAATATTTAAGTGACAAGAAAACAAGCCGCTTATAATAAGCACACTTGGCAACCCTGCTGGCTGCCTAGAGAGGACAGACTGGGTTCCCTCTGCTCTCAAGAGGAGGTAGAGACAGAGCTACACTTCCTGTTAACACTGTGACAAATATGGAGACATTAGAGCATCATTCTTCCTTAAAATCTAAGTATTTAATGCAACATTAATAAGTCATTGCTTCAATATATTCTAGGAGAAAAGTCTAAATACACTTTTTTTGGCTGCACAGTATGTGTGGAGTTGTCCTCAACTGACAGACAGCCAGTGGATAGGAGAGCAAAAGAGGCCTGCCACTATTACTAGTATTATTTGCATGATCGTCATAATCGTTTCCATGTTGAAAAATTAAATGGGGGAAAAAACTACTAAAAATAGTGGAAATTATTTCTTTTACATTTGAAAGTACAGTTATTAATTATCTCTGTAATTTCTTTGTAACTTGTACTTTGTTCTCAAAGCCTAAAAGGCAAACAGAAAGATTTTTTTAATGTATATGTTCAATGCCAAGAACACAATTAAATCGTTGATTGCAATTATTTGTGTGACCCTGCATATCACTGTTATCATTGTCTCATTGATTGTTATTCACTTGTTTTCATTATTTACTATATTGCTTGTTACTCACATACTTTAATGTGCATCAGTGTTAGAATGCTATTCATTTAATGTCTCTTTAGATTATTATACTGTACATGCAATGTTGTCACTTGTTTATGTTATATCTGCTTTGGCAATGTAGAACATATTTTATCAGAGGCAGAGAACACTATGCATGCAGTCAGTAAGCAGTTTACAGCAGTGGCATAACAATCATATTAACCACTTTATCCATTTATATTGTGTGTGTCTATTCAAAAATAGCAGATCTATGAGCTCATAGCGTGTCACTTCGCTCTCTTCTGCAATTTATTTTAAATAATTAAAAAAATATAGAAAATAATTGTGATTTCTTTTTACACAAATCTTCTCTTCTGGGGGCACCTGGCACAAAACATTTTCAGATGGGGGTCCGGGGCCAAATATGTACATCAATTTGGGGGTCCTTGGCATGAAAATGTTTGAGAATCACTGGTATGCAGTGTTCTGACACACACAACTAGGTCACAAGTTCATCACAGCCATGTTTGTGTCTCATCACAGTGCTGCTGGTTCTTTAACTCAGTGATTCTCAGGTATTTTGTCGCAGACCACCAAAAATATATTTATATTTTCTTTTTGTTTTTGTAATACAGCACAAAAGATTAAATCATAAATGCTATAACGGCCGAGAAGCGCAGCACCCCAGACGAAAGTCAAACCCATGACCCACGGCTCACCAGTCCGGCCAAAGAAACTAGCTCCCTCAATGGAGGAAGTTGTGGAGGCATGTGGGGACGCAACACTCTCCCCACGGTTCGAATCGAAGCCCGCCCTCGCACTTCACTCCAGTGACAGATTCCAGTCACCCTTGAGTTCCCTCACGCAAGGGCACGCTCCACTTCTGACACCAGTGTAACGGCCGAGAGGTGCAACGTCCCAAGTCGGGCTCACCAGTCCGGCCAACAACTCCCTGCGCCAAAGAAGCTAGCTCCCTCAGTGGAGGAAGTTGTGGCGGGATATGGGGACGCTACACTAGAGGTGGGACCCCACTTCTGTGGGGAGAGTGTAGCGTCCCCATATGTCGCCACAACTTCCTTCACTGAGGGAGCTCGCTTCTTCAGCGCAGGGGGTCGGATCGAAGGTTCAAACCCGACTTGGGGCTGAAACCTTGTATTTTCATATTTCAACTTTTTTCGTTTTTTCATAAAATGCCTTACTTCAGTGGCTCTCAAACTGGGGTCCGGGGACCCCCAGGGGTCCTTGAGGAGTTACATGACTGTAACTCTGAGAGTGTTCCATTTGTACACTCTCAAAGTTAGGATTTATATAGTATAGAAAGTATAGAGCTATTTAACACTGTCACTGAACAAACACTCAAATATCGCAAAGATTACTATCCCAAATATAGAGCTAATAGTTTCAACCACAAAATATCACTTTACACCACCGTTAAAAGAACACTCAGGGATTTGACTGTATAGGCTATACTGTGCCTATAGAATGCAGGGCGTGCGTAGGCCTGTGAGATCATGCCCACGCTAAATGTCGCTGTCCCTTCAGAACCACCAACTGTCCAACTGCACAGAACTGGGACACAAACTAGTGAAATTAGCCGATCTACAAGCTCACAACACGTCGCATCGCGATGTGTTGTGAGCTTGTAGATGTGCTATTTTCACTACTTCTTGAAAGTATTTCTTTTTTAGTTCAATACATGTAAAACATATTATGAAAATAGCCAAAGTAAAAGTAAAAGTATTGAAAATTGAAACTCCAGTAAAATTAAAATGCCTGAAAATTGCACTTAAAGGGATATTTTTTTGGATGAATCTAACATGTTAAAAATGGAGTTTGAAGTTATAATGGGTTTGTATAGGAAAGGGCGTGTCTGATCAAAATGAATATCAAATATCTAAATACTTAATCAAGCAACTTAAAAATGGTCTGGGGGGCTCACAAAAGCCTGAGTAGATGATAAAATGACCTAACGTTTTTTTTTAAAGTGAAATATCCCTTTAAGTGCAGTACTTGTGACTACACTACATAGTGACTGCACCTGTTTCATTTAACACCATGTTTATTTGCATCTGTGACATTGTAATGTGATTCAAATGTTTGTTATTGTTTCTCATTATGTATGTATTTTATATGTTGTTATAAGGGCGTCCTTGAAAAAGAGAGCTTGCTCTCAATGGGCTTCCCCGAATAAAGAAAGAAAGAAAGAAAGAGCACATGTATTTAGTTACTTTCCACCAATGCATGACACCAGTGTCGCACAAATAGTAGAGACTACATTCTAGGTATCCACACCATGGGGATATCGCTCACTCCACGGCCCACATGTGTTTGTTTACCTGCTTCTAATAATGACGACTCCTTTATAAAAGATACAAATAAGATAGGAATAAAGCCTATCTTGGTTTTCTCTACATAAAATCATATAGATATAAGCAGTGGTGTAAAGTAACTGAGTACATTTACTCAAGTACTGTACTTAAGTACAACTTTGAGACATGTTTTACTTTCTTCACTATTTCCAATGTTCAGTATACTTTTACATCTACTCCACTACATCTCAGAGAAAAATATTATACTTTTTTATCCTAATATTAAACTTTAGTTACTAGTTACTTTGTAGATTTTGATTAGTATTACAAAACATACATTAACCACTTCAGCCCTATATAGGCCTACATTTCGCCCATTTGAAAATAGCAGATCTACAAGCTCACAATGCAGCGACACATTGTGAGCTTGTAGATCTGCTATTTTCAAAAGATCTGTATTTGAAAACTT
>NC_139948.1:320000-515000 GCF_963454915.1 Gymnoscopelus microlampas | reverse complement strand
AATCCTCTTTGCGGGCTTTCAAAAATATCCAGCAGATATGCAACTGCTAGTTAGGCATAACAATGTTAAAAAAGAAACACACACACACACACACAACTGGAAAACCTGAAAAACCAAAAAAAGGGTGCAAATCTATAAGCATGCTTAGAAGCATGTAGATTTGCATTTTTTAATATATAGATCGGGCTTTAGTGTCGGATTGTGCATTAATTGTGTTTTTTGTTTGTTTTTAAATGCCAAAGAAGCATTTCCAAATTCTAATCAATGCTTTTCTATTTTGGATTCTATTCCAGTTCGATTTCATTCTACGTGCCAAAAACAAATCGGCATGAGCTCAGAGTTACCAGCCTAATCCTCCCGTCATGCTGGCTTATTTTTTATTTTTTTTAATTAACAAATACGCAACTGCTCTATGCAAGAACAATGTTCACAAAAACAAAAACGGAAAACCTACCTGGCAAAGGTCAGTGGCATTTTCAGCCTTTGTAGCATGTTTGCTGCCGTGCTGTTATAGTGTTACAGCATACTGTACTGCCTGTACTGTGTCCATGCAGTTGTGAACTGTACAGATGAAGCTTATAGCAACAAAAAAGATAATAGCACAAATCCACATGGCACCCGCTGCTAAAAATAGACCTGTTCATGAGGGCTAACAAGAAGCACATATACTGTATTTATACGCCGTTTTTGACATGTATGATTGTCTGCTATCTCTGCTAGTTTTTCTTCCCAATAAAGTTGTTCTGTTTTTTTCCCTCCTCTCCCCTGGCCCCCACACACACGCACAATAATGCATCTTTGATTCTTTTTTGTGATCTTTTATCTTTATTCATATCCCAGCCTCTGCTTTGATTGATTGATTGATTGATTGATTGATTGATTGATTGATTGATTGATTTAATTCATTAATTGATTGAACATTTTATTGAACAAATTAATGTAATGAGACATACAGTATCAAAATTATATTCATAATCTTATGATTGACATATTTGCCCGAATGGGAAAACATTAGATGACAGTGTGCATGCGCGTGCGTGCGGGCGTGCGTGCGTGCGTGCGTGTGTTAGTACCATCTTCCTGTCAGATCATGGTTGTAATCGTTGGCTTATATCTGCTGCCACTGACTAAAGTGGTTCTCAAAACTATTTCATGTCAAGGACCCCCAACTTGATATTTATTTGGCCACGGACCCCCAATCTGAAAATATTTTGTACCTGGGGGCCCCAGAAGAGAAGATTTGTGAAAATAAAATGTAAAATTATTAAAAATGTTCAATTTAAATAGCAGATATACAAGCTTGCAGCGTTAGCGTTATATGGATAGAGTGGTTAAAATGATTGTGATGATTTATTAAATGAGCATTTCACCCCTGGAAGAACTTACAGTCACTCAATGTTAATAATATTTGTAGTAGATAACAGTAGCAAAATTTGAAATTTGCACCCTATGGACCGAAAAATATAGAAGTCTGTGTGTTTGACTGGGCTTTGACTGGACTGGTGCATTACTACAATGACCATAATGCTAATCTAAAAATACAGATAAAACACAAAAAACACACCAGGATCATGTTTATGGGTCCTAGACCTAGATAAAAATAGGGGTTTGATGCAAAATCGGCGAAATGTCCCTTTTATTTACAAAATTTGGTCCTTCCTTTACAAGTGAAAGTTGCTCTGTGAAATGTGTGCTTGAGCTAATATACTGGAGTACTTACTTTAGAAATATATATATATATATATATATATATATATATATATATATATATATATATATATATATATATATATATATATATATATATATATATATATATATATATATGTATGTATATATATATATATACATACACACATACATTATGTTCAAGTAATATACCGATATTCAAAGAAGTACATGTACTTAGTTACTGTCTAGTAACAGAGAGGAAAAATGTGTACATCACCCTTATGTCTTCCCAGTCAGTACAAAGCTGCTCCCTCACCAAGTCTCCTATTGTGCCTCCTAGTGGTAGCTCATGGTAGGGGGCATGTTGTGACTTCAGGCTAGGGAGCTACACTTAAGTCGCTTATAAATATCCGTAGTTGCATTTTTTTGGGACTTGTTTCTAAAGTGTAGTTGCTTATTTGTAACCTGACTCCGCCAGATGTGAAGTCAATACCGCCCCCATCTGGCGGAGCCAGGTTAGCTTATTTGGGCTTGCTTCCTAATGTTATTTAAGGCAGTGGTTCTCAAACAGTTTCATATCAAGGACCCCCCTCCCAGATTAATATATATTTGTCCACCAACCCCTATCTAAAAATATTTAGATTTTCTTTTTTTTAAATGTTAAAAAAACAAACACATTTTTCAAAAGAACTTCATGCATTTAGAAAGAAAAATCAAAGAAATTACATTAAAAACAACATAATATAAATAAGATTTGTGAAAATAGCCGATCTACAGGCGTGTTAAGAACTTAGTTTGGGTCCGGGTCTCGAGCTAAAAAGTTTGGGAACCACTGAGTGCTCTGTCAAAAAATGCTGGATGCTGACTCTTGCCGAGATTGTGGAAAGCTAGCTGAAAGCTATGTATATGTATATATATTTAAATTATTACGGGGCCAGGCTTCCAGCATGGACTCGTTTTGTTGTTGGCATTATTCCATTTCTTCTTCTTCTTCTGCCGTTTTTGCCAGTTCTGGCTGAACTGTGCATACGCTTTTTACGAAACTCGGCCATATGATAGATGGTCATGAAAAACTATCAAGAAATAAATCTCACAATCTTTCGTCAAAAGGTGGCGAGCACTCAATTGAAAATGCCAACTTTGAACAGGTACAACTCATGCCCTGTTTGACCTACAGCCATGAAACTTCAATACACACATGCGTCTACTCATGATGAGCAACTTTCACACTCTGACTTTTGACCTCTGACCTTTAGATCTCCCACCATTTTGAATTATATGAAAAACAGTTAAAACCTATCACCTCCTGGGATTTTTGAGTAATCTGCACAAAACACATTTTTACACATGAACTTTGGACCTATGCCAACTCAACGATGCAGCGGATTTTCCATAAGTGAAAAAATGAAGCTTTAATGAGCCAATGAATATTGCAGTTTTATGACAATTATTCATCTGCCCCTAACACATACATGCAGACTCACATTTCTTTGAAACTTTGTGGTAATGTAGATGGTCATTCCAAATATCACTGAAACCAATCTTACTCCAATTGGTCAAAGGGGGGCGCTATAGTGATTTTTTGAAAATGCAGACTTTAAACAGGCAAAAGTCATGCCTCGTTTGGCCGACAGCCATTAAACCTGCTTACACATGTGACTTGACTCATGAGGAACACATCTATCGCTTTGACAAGTAAGTTCCGCCCTTAGATTGTCCGCAATTTTGAGCAGTTTGAAAAACACTTAAACCCAGGATTTTTCAGCTATTTGCGTGAAATGGTATCATCTGTCTGACCTCTGTTTTCACTACATCGGGTCTGTTGGTCCAATGGCTTCCCGCTTAAATGAATGCCTCACAACCTCAAGGATGCCAGTTCAAGCCTCACTTGGTGCAGACTTCATATAAAGTGCATTGCAAATAATAAGACTGTATCAATGAATACATGTGCAATTGTTAAAGATAACATGAAATGCTTATTTGAGAGTGTGTTTTTTCAATGTATGACATACTTCATTGTGAAAATAGCCAATCTACAATCTCACATCTTTTCAGATAGCAACGTGTTTCTGAGCTTGTAGATCAGCTACTTTCACTAGTTTCAGCCAGGGGCTTGGTTCATGACAGAAGGCAAAAGTTTATGATCTTCAACAGACAACTTCAGCCTGGGCGAAGCTATAGCACTACATGTAGTGTCTCAGCCTTTGAGTCCGAAGGTCGTGAGTTCGATTCCTGTCAGTGGCAATAGGTTGGGGTGATCATGAGTGAGCTTCTTAACCTAGAATTGCACCCCTGCGTCCTATGTATGACCACCTCAGTTGGGTTGAGCTGAAAAGTAGTTTTGTCTGTCGCTAGTTCGTTCTGAGGAGACAAAACAATTTGTATTGCTAAATGGTTTGTGAACCAGTGCTCTAGAGTAGTTCGGGACACAGCTTGGTTCATAATGGACGAAAATAATTATAGATGTCAACAAACACTGTCAGGGAGGCCACATATCTAGCTCAATGAGAAGAGAGGCAGCCTGTGAGTCCGTAGGTTGCTGGTTCGATCCCTGTCCCCGACAATGTATTGAGGTGATCATGATTTGGCATTCTTAGGTTTACACATAGTGTTTCTTGAGGATAAGCTATAGGCGTTGTTTTACTGAGGTTAGGGTTAGTGAGGGTTTAAAATGCTCATTTGTTAATTGCATGGTCTTCTTTCTCTCAAGTTCAGACTTCTATGTTTCAGTGGCTTATTGTGCATATTACTTATCATTGCTTCTTTCTTTCTTCTCTCTGCAATCACTGGCCCCGTATTATCGCTGCTTGCAGCCATATATATATTATTATTATTAAAAACATTTCCTTTGTTTTTGCCTCTGGGGGCACCATGCACCTCCTTTTTTTCTCCTTTAACAGGAACTTGGTTTGGCGCCTCCCCTTTCTTAGTCCACTTCCTCCCAGGTGCTTGTGTTTACCCAAGGCCTAAGAAGAAATGGCACCCTTTTCACGTTGGCCTATTATTGCGCCACCAGCAGGCCACAATAGCCTACCTGACCTGGTGGAGACCTGTGCTCCGAGGAGCACTTTTTCTAGTTTTTCCTATTTTCACTCTATCCAAAATAAAGACAGAAAAGCCCCAAAACAATATATAAAACTAGAAAATGTGCTCCTCGGAGCACAGGTCTCCGCCAGTACTGTTCCTGATTAATCCTGTTACCTATTTATATTACATATTGTCACGTGTCACTTGACCAATGTTAGCTTGGCTGATGGAAGCTCACTTCTAGCTGATTTTTTTAAGTGACACACCTATTTATAGGTTTCTATTTCGTCATGCGCCTCGCTAGCCAATCAAAGCACACCCTTTCAACATATTGTCACGTGTCACGTGAAGCTTGACCAATGTTAGCTTGGCGGACACACGGAAGGACGGAGACGAAAACATACTCTCCACCTCTGGCGGAGACAAAAACACATGTTCTTCTAAACACAGATGCAATTACCTAAGCGATTTAAATGAACAATGTACTGCAATGCAACTATACAATTAGTTCCAGCTCTGCTATTCAGCTCTACAGGGAAAACTTAAAGGGAACAATCAAGCTAAATTGACTCAAGGTAGGAGGTAACCCTTTTAATCAAGTAAATTAACCCATTATAATGAATGCCAACTTTTTCCTTCCCTCCATTCTTTCCTTTTGGGCACCGATGTACTCAAGAATTATACAAGTTGGGAACGATGCGAATTGGGGATGCATGCCCCACCCAGTTATGCATTACCCCTTGTAATGTTGTACCAGAAGCCACCATAGAGGCAAGACAGGCAAGAAAGGTCCGAGTTCAATGTGTAGTATGTTCTGTTGCATGGAGGGAGATCGTATCATCATCTTTGGAGGATACCAAGACAACAGCATGTCCTCTGATGACCTGTATACATATTGGACTTGAGTCCTAGTCTGAAGAAGTTATGCAAGCTAGCAGTTATTCGGCAAAATCTGGAGCAGTCGGAACTCCTACACAACCTCAGGTGGGAACTGGCAGCCATGACTACCAACAGCAACAGACAAAATCCACCCACTAAAAAACAAAAGAAAAGAAAAACAAGACAAGTAAGGTCATGGCTCCTGTGCGGATGTGGGACTTCATGTGCTTCATGACCCTCTTACAGACGAATCGGCTCTATGATGTATCTATGACATATGAGTCCATATTTGGGCAAGGTTTCAGTCCATTCTGACCACCGTTCACTTCCATTATAGAAAAATAACAGATCTACAAGTCAGTACAAATGGAACCAAATGGAACCTTACAGGTCTGTAACTCTGAGAATGTACACATGGCAACCTTACAGACCTGTAAATCCGAGAGTAGCCTACACATGGAACCAAATGGACCCCTTAGGGGGTCCAAGTAAGCTTGGCCTAATCTTGACCTCATCTAATCATTGCTAATGCACTCGTGCTAACTGCTCAAGTTCAAATTCAAGGTCATCTTTATTATCCTGCTCTAATTCAGGTGGTCAAGGCTCCACAACAAACCACACATACAAAGGTAAAACACATCAATACTCCTCTGACATAAGCCCTGAGAAAGCAATTATAATGCAAGCAAATACACCCATTAGGCTAGGTTAGCTAAAGTAGCTTAAACCCCGACTTAGTTGAATGGAAATCCCCAGGGCTCCCTACATACACTATTCTTTTTGCCTCTACACTAAATCTCTCTCCCGAAAATAGCAGATCTGCAACACAATGTTTTAGCGAACGTTCTCCTCAGGATACGACGGTAGGTTTCATATGGTTAATTAAATGAGACGATGCTATATGCAGTTTAAAAACCATAGGTTATCATAAACGGCTTGTTGTTAGTCAAAGTAAATCTTGCTTAAAAACCACATGTTCTCCTTAACACAGACACAATTACCTAAGCGATTGAAATGAACAATGAAAGCAATCGTACGGACATATGGGACCTACCGCAATACAACTAATTTATAGTTACAATTAGGTCCAGCTGTTATTCAGCTCTACGGGGAAAACTTAAAGGGAACAATCGAGCTATTGGACTTAGGGTAGGAGGTAACCCATGTGTTGCAATAAACACAATTAACTACTTAGAATTAATAACATCTTTTCTCTTCCCTCCTGTCTTTCCCATTGAGCACCGATCTACTCTGGAATGATGCAAGTCGGGAGCGATGCAAATTGGGAATGCATGCCCCCCTGGCTATGCAATACCCCATGTAACCATTGTCAGTGTACCTGTTGTACCTATCGGTCTGTGTCCCTTTTGTGCCCATTCATGAAAATCTCTATCCGTCTGTCCTTGTCCATTTCATGCCCATATAAGTAGATCCCATATGTTATAAGTATATGCCTGTATATGGGCATGCCCATATGTGGACATAGTGGTCGGATCAGCAGTTCTTGACAACTGGATGTCCATATATGACTATATAAGGGCATATCGAATGACTCAGCGCCGGGCACCGCATTCCATTTAGTATTTGCCGATGTGCGTGCCGAGTTTGAAGTTGATCGGTTTCATCTATCTGCATGACGATATATGGGCATAGCAGGTTAGATGTGTGGTTCTAGACAACCGTATCTCTATATGCCTAAATATGGGTGTAACGTTCAGATCAGTCAGATCGGTGCTGGACACCGTGCACTCAACTCGACACATGCACTCAGCTCCCTCGGGTCGTCACCATACTTCAAACATGTCAAGTTTGAAGTCGGTGGGTCGGACGGTTCTCGATATACTGTAGGTGAACTACTGACGGATGGACGGACATAAGTACGCACAGAGATTGTAAGCTAGTAACTCAACTTTTTCAAATAATTGTAGTGGAGTAAAAGTACAACATTTGCCTCTGAGATGTAGTGGAGTAGAAGTAAAAGTATAAACAATTGGAAATACTCCAGTAAAGTAAAAGTAACTCAAAATTGTACTTAAGTACAGTACTTGAGTAAATATACTCAGTGACTTTACACCACTGCATCTCCATATATGGGCATATTTGGGCACATACATACAGAGATTGAAGGAACTTTGCAAATTGGGGATGATGCAATATGATGCTGTTTAAACCCATGATTCATTTTGTTCCTGTTCCTTCTCGTTGGTTTTACTATTTGAACATCCGGATCCGGATCTGTGGATCAAGTCCAGGTCTTCTTCCTTCTTTGTTCCACAGAAAATGTCTAAATCAACATGAAGTATGAAGTCGATTCTTTAACAAAGTCTGTACTGGATTTTGTGGTGTTCTATATTGTCAGAATCAACTGTTTGTGTTTGTTTATGTGCTAAAAGAGCAGTGGTGGAAAAAGTACAGACATTTTTTACTTTTTTTAGGCTAAGTAAAAGTATCAATACCACAATGTAGAAATACTCTGTTACAAGTAAAAGTCTGGTGTTCAAAATTGTCTAAAGAATTGGCATCAAAATATCCTTAAAATTACCAAAAGTAAGAGTACTCGTAATGACCCGTTACACAAGTTCGTAATGTATTAAAATCTTTTGAAAATAGCAGATCTTCAAGCTCACAACATGTCGCAAAGCGACGAGGACTCCCACCTGAAAAAAAATTGTGCCAAGGACCCCCATAGGAGAAAATGTGTAGACATTTTGTCAACATTCTTCAACGCTATGCACTGAGCATTTTATTTCTGTGAATTAACACACCTTAACCACTTAAAACCTATAGGTTGAGAAGAGAGGGACTCTTCTCAACCATGGGCTCTATGCTAGTTTTCTGTTATTGTGGGGAAAGCTTTCTCATAAAATAGCCGATGGACAAGCTCACAACGCGTTGCAGTTCAAGTGATTAACCACATGAAGTCTAAGGGTCAAGGTCAAGGTCTTTATTAGTGTCCCAAAAGGGCAAATATTTTTACAGCCGGAGTAGTGGTTTAAAACATACACAGAATACAGGACAACAAACAAACGCCATAGCATAAAACAGAAGTCTGGGCGCAACTAGTGCAAGATCTGAGACAAAGGGCCACGTTCAGAGGTATACATCAGAGATATAAAGTGCCGGGCATAAAGTGCTTGTTTCATCCTCGTCAACATCATCATTATCAAAGTGCAAGAGATAAAGATAAAGTGCAAGAGATAGAACGAAGGGCTCTATTCAGAGAATAAAGTGCCGGACATAAAGTGCTTGTTTTCGTCATCATCATCTATAGCATAATGCACGAGATAAAGTGCAAGAGATAAAACAACAGGTATATTCCGAGATATAAAGTGCCGGTCGTAAAGTGCATGTTTCATCATCATCTCATCATCATCAAAGTGCAAGAGATAAAGTGCAAGAGATACAACAAAAGGCTACATTCAGAATATAAAGTGCCGGTCAACAAGTGCTTGTTTCATCATTATCATCATCGTTATCAATATCACAAAACATTACCCTTTACCTGTTATTAGCAGCATTGATTGCTCGAATTGAGGCAGGAATAAAGGAAAACTTGAATCTGTTATTTTTGACACCGGGGGCACCCAGACGACGGCCAGAAGGCAGCATCCTATATGATGGCTCGAGTGGGTGGGCTCTGTCTTGTTGGATGGACCTGGCCTTCTTGATTAGCTGTCTGTTATAGAAGGGGTCTAGGCTCTCCAGCTGGATGCCAGTGATTTTGGAGGCGGTTTTGACTATTCTTCCCAGAGCATTTTTATCCTTAATGGCGAGGTTACCATACCAACAGGTGATAGAGAATGAGATAACAGAGTGTACATAGGCACTATAGAACAGTTTCATCAATTCTCTATCGATATTGAATCTGGCCAATTTCCTAAGACAAAAAAGGCGTTGCTGGCCCTTCTTACACAGCATGTCAGTGTTTACATCAAATCTCAGTTTGCTGTCAATAATCGTGCCAAGATATTTGTAACTGGGCACGATTTCCACTGGCTGGCCACAGATATCAGTGTTCTGGATGGGAGGGGGATCACGTCTGAAGTCAATACAGAGCTCTTTTGTTTTTGAGGGTCCCTATTCTGGAGGCGAACATTCGGCGAAGATAGCAGATCACTCAACGCTGTCAAATATAGCTCACAATGCATCGCGTTTTGACAGCGTTGTGAGCTATATTTGTAGTTTTCCACAAAGAGACTTGGTATAGAGGGAAATAGTAGCGTACCTACTAGACCCTTGGGGAACTCCATTCAAGTATATAGGTTTTAGGTGACATTAGCTAGCCTAGTCTAATCAATTGCATTGTAATTGCTTTCGCAGGGCTCATGTCAGTGGAGTATTGATGTGTTTTACATGTGCATGTGTGTCAGTGGTTTGTGTTGTGTGGCTATGGAGCCGTGACCAGCTGAATTTACCGATAGTAGCATAATAAAGCTGACCTTTTCCTTAACCTTGGCCGTGAGCAGTTACCACCAGTTCATTAGCGATCAGCGTAGTTAATGTAGTTAATGTGATATTTGTATGTTATTCTACTGAAAGACAGACAGACAGACAGACAGACAGACAGACAGACAGACAGACAGACAGAAAGAAAGAAAGAAAGAAAGAAAGAAAGAAAGAAAGAAAGATAGAACGAAAGAAAGAAAGAAAGAAAGAAAGAAAGAAAGAAAGAAAGAAAGAAAGAAAGATAGAACGAAAGAAAGAAAGAAAGAGAGAAAGCTAGAACGAAAGAAAGAAAGAAAGAAAGAAAGAAAGAAAGAAAGAAAGAAAGAAAGAAATCCAGTTGTCAGAGCAGCCCAGCAGTAAGGATGATACAAACTAAAGAATAAGCAATAACTCTAGTCAAATAAAATGGGGTAATAATATAATATAAAAGACAGTACAAGGATAACTTTACATCCGACCTGGCCCTCAAACCTGCCCTGCTGCAGGCGAGAAGAGCCAGATTCCTCCCAGCCAAGTGACACCCGAGCAACGCCAACCAAAGATCAATAGTGACAGGAAAGTTTTGGAGCAAACACAAGCTGTCAAAAAAGGGATAAAAGTGGGAGGTATGATGCTGGAGACAATGGTGCCCCGTGATGTCAGCACTGTCATGAAGACTGACTGCAATGACAGCGCCGTCCCTGCTCAGAACGAAAAAGCCGACACTGTCTACATCAGTGTTTCTCAAACTTTTTTTGTGTAGAAGGACCCGCAAATTGTACCCCCCCATCTGAAAATGTTCAGTGCCAGAGACCCCCAGAAGAGAAGATTTATGTTAAAACATTATCCAAATTATTCAAAAATGTTTTGAATCATTTTCGATATTTTTCAAAATGCCTAAACCTAACCTTAATCCTAACCATAACCTCACAAAAAATGTTCTAAACCGAACCTTAACCCTAACCTAACCTCACAAAAAACTATGCCTAAACCTAACCTTAAAGGACAAGACCACTTTGGTAGAGTTTTGGGTTGTGTAGTTACCTTGCCATGATGTAACTCCAAAGGTGGACAAGAAATCAAAAATAATTGCTCCACTGATTTTGAAATTGATAATTCAAAATATGCTCCTCATTGACTTACATTGTACGGTGAAACAGTCACTCTTTCAGCACATAAACGAATGCAAACAAAGTTGATTCAAACAATATAGAACATCACCAAACCCAGTACTGTTTGTTTTTGTATTAAAATGTTAACTTCCTGTTGATTTTACTATTTGAAGATCCGGATCCAGATTCGGATCCACGGATCCGGGTTTTCTTCTTAATAAAAATGGCAAAATCAATAGGAAGTTGTTATGATTTTTTTTTAAACCGTTGATTTTACTATTTGAATATTCCGATCCGGATCCACGTTTCCAGTCCGGGTTTTCTTCTTAATAAAAATGGCAAAATCAATAGGAAGTTAACATTGTTATGAATAAAAAAAAAGAGTGACACAACCCAAACCTCTACTAAAGTGGTCTTACCATTTAACCTCACAAAAAAAAACTATGGCTTAAACCTAACCTCACAGTCACAACATTATTATTTATTTGCTACAGAGTACAGACCCACAGTGAGATTCAAACCTGGGAGCTTGAATTGCAGACCAAGCGCTCCTACTGACTGTTCCGCTGTTCCACCCTTTGTTTTGGGTGTTAATTTGAAGAGACCAATGCATCACTTTTGTACCTCGAATCGCAACCTCCGCTCTACAAACACTATTTTTTTGCGACACTGATTTTAGGCTTTTCTCTAGGCTTTTATGCCCTCATGTTTTGTTTCTGCTTTCTTAGATCTTTTTACAGTGGTGTGATGATTTTTAAGCAAATGTTTATTGTAGTACTTAAAGATTTGTTCAAATGTAAAATGCATTATAAATCAAATGCAGTATTATTATTACCCTTATTATTATTATTATTATTATTACCCTTATTATTATTATTATTACCCTTATTATTATTATTATTTGCGAGAATTTGTTGGACCAGCACGGTTCCAAATGCACACTTACAGGTATGTAACTCTGAGAGTGTACAAATGGAACCAAATGTTGGTTCCAACAGCTAAATTAACAGCTACTGTGAAGACAGTGTCCTGACAGAGAGCAGTGTGACCTGCTCCGATGAAGCCTGCCTCACAAACTGTGCAAGGAAATGACAGAAGAGCGAGGCAGATTGGGGACAGATGTCCATCAGATCAGGGACATGGTTGACAACTTTCCGCAGGGGGATCGTAAAGGACAACAAAATTAGATTTTGCAAAGGTTTAACCACATAAGCCCTGTACATGATGTCCTTATGCATGAGAAAAGAGGGAAAATAGTGAAAATAGTAATAATCTACAAGGTGGACTTATACTGAAGATCCATTTTCATTTGTTTTGTAGGAAAATCCTTCCAATAGCCATGTATGTGGCAGTGCTGCAGGCACTAGCAGCGGCTGTCTGTGAATCAGAATGCCCCCGGTTTGAACCTTGCCTCCTCCAGGATTGATTTACTTTGTCACACACACAACTCATGACCCTGAATCAATGCCTGTGTGCACCTGATGAATTGAGTACAATGGGCCACAATGGAAACGAGCCCCCTGGTGTTATCTTTTTAGCTTAGCCTTTGATTGTACCACCTGCACTGTTAACAAACCTGAAGATAAAGTATCCAATCAATCAATCGCAACCTTTTAAAAATAGAATGTGTGAAGAGGGGACCTGGGCCATCTTCCTTTCACTGCTTTTATAATGATTCTAATGAAAATTAGGTTGAAAGTTATACAGTACCACTGCACTTAATACATTTACATTGCGTGTGTGAAAGACTGTATGCCAAATCTTTAATAGCACATCAAATAGCATTAATAGGTAGTCTGCATTCATCGTGCGTCCCAGTGAGGAGCACATCATGTGTTGCAATAAGAGTAGTTAGTGAGCTCAATTGTACCTCCATAATGGACTGCTGTCACAGTCTGTAGATGTAGATGATCAACTTTAGGGTCATTAAGCCATCCTGAAGTGAAGTACGTATGAGCTGCAGTGCTCTCCAGTATAAGCAGTGGTGAAAAGTAACTAAGAGCATTTACTCAAGTTGTGTACTGTATACAAATTTGATTTACTTTTCACTTTATTTGAGTATTTCCATGTTTCAGTACTTTATACTTCTACTCCACTGAATCTCAGGCACACTTTTATTGTATTACATTACATTACATTTAGCAGACACTTTTATCCAAAGCAACTTACAATAAGTGCATTCAACATAAGTAGGAAACAAAACTACTAATCACCAGAAGTCCTGAAATGCATTCTCTTCTAAAATAAGCAACTAAGAATTATACCTAGCGCTAAGGTAAAAGTGCAATATATCAGCAACCTACTTTCTTAAACAGATGAGATAAAAAGGAAAATCCAATGAGCAAGAGCTAAAACAAATAAGTGTATGTATAATACAAATAAGTGTATTGCGTTACAATTATTTCATAACTTTAGTTATTTATTTTGTTTAAATTTATATTATTCTTACAAAACATGCTTTTACCACTTAAGCCACACTTTTTACTTCTCTATCTACAAGCTCACAACGCATCACATTGCAAAGCGTTGTGAATCTTTTAGATCTTCTATTTTTGAAAGATAGTTTGACAAATTTGAAGTTTTCCACTTTTACGTAAGTAAAAATACAGAGTCCTTCTTCCGCCCCTGGGTTCCAGTATGCAGAGAGATTGTGCACAAGGCAGTTAGATGAATATTGGCAAAAGACAAATTTGGCAAATTTCCAGTAGACTTAAGTGGAGTCAGCAGTTCAGGAGTAAATAACGATCACAGCCCAAAGTATCTATTTTGGTGAAATAGCATTGGTTTTCATCAGCGGTGAGATGTGGGGATTTTCAGCTGACTAGCACATCTTTCACTGAGGACATGGCCAGTTCTATGGTCCTGATGATGGTGGTCATAACAACAAAAAAATGTCACGTTATTGATATCCAGTGGTGGACAGTATCTAAGAACATACTTGGAGGAGGCAGTGGCTCAGGGGTAGAGTGGCCGGGTAGAGTGAACTGGGAACCGATCCCGGGCTCCCCCAGAGTTAGTGTTGAAGTCCTTGAGCAAGAAATTGAACCCCTAATTACTCCAGATGAGCAGGTTGGTGCCTTGCATGGTTTCCTCCGCCATCTGTGTGTGAATGGGTGAATGTAATGCACAATCTCTGCAAAGCGCTTTGGATAAAAGCGCTATATAAATGCACCTTACCATTTACTGTACTGTACTTAACCCAATAGGACCTGTGGCTGATTCTACAGATGTTTTCTAAATCATAACATTTTTCTGAACAAACCTATGATGCTATATCAGTGGTGCTCAAACTTTTTCATGTCAATTATATATGTATTTAGCAGCAGACCCCATCTCAAAATATTTTGTTCCAGGGACCCCCTGAAAATTTGAGTTAAAAAATGTAATCACTTAAGCTCTATTTCAAATATAGTGAAAGATAGCAGATTTACAAGCTCACAATGACCCAAAGGGACAAGAATCCATCACCAAGGGTGATGAAGAATAATTCTTAACATCTTACTGCAACACCATATTTAAGACCTGACCTAATAATCAGTATTCTAAACCAGTGGTTCTCAACCTGTGGCTCGGTATGAAGTGACAGTGAGATGACAGTGAAGTGACAATTTAAGCCTGTTTAATACCTACAAAATAATAATAAAGAAAGAAAAGACAAAATACCAAACTATATTATAAAAACTGGCCAAACATTGGCCAAATGTTCAAATAATATAAGAAAGAGGCACAAATTGGTAGAATAGCTGATCTACAATTTCACAGTCAGATTGTAGATCGGCTATTTTCACAATAAGCATCTGTGGAACCGAGTCAAACTAAATGTAATGCCTTAACTCCTACAATTCCAAGTGCTTGTCTGGGTGGGGGGGGTCCCAAGTTCAAATATGATTATTTTGAGGGGGTCGCGGCCTGCAAAGGTTGAGAACCACTGTTCTAAACAAGCGGTCTTCAACAGGGGGTCTTCAGAGTTACTACAGGGGGGCCGCCAAATCTTTGTGTGATTATTTTTGTCAGGCCGAAAGGCATGGCGAGAGAGTATGTTTTGCCCCCTGTCCGTCCGTCCGTCCGTCCGTCCGTCTGTCCGGTGTGTCATTCTGTGTACAGTTAATCTCCGGCACCGTTGGCTTGCTTGCAGCGAAACTGTGCACACACACTCCCTGGATGGCAAAGCAGAACCTCTGCCCCAAATTTTTCACATGGGCCTGTTATAGCGCCACCAGGAGGCCGATTTGTGCAAAACATATTTTTTGACAGTACTCCTACAGATTTTGTCCAAAAAGCACGCAAATCGGTACACAGAATCTCTATAGTCATTAAACAAAAAAAGTCTTTCAGATGTTTCATATTCCATCCTGATTGGCTAAAAATGTCTTCCAAAGTTTGCAGGAGTGCTCTGTTTTGAACAAAATGCCTCAAATAATGAACACAGCATGCAATTTCCGTGAAATTTCGCACGCACATTCCCATTAGGCCGAGGAAGAAATACCATTTGAAATGTTTCTAATCAGCCTCATGGTGGCGCTGTAACAGGCCGATTCGTGTTTTTACCTATAACTGCACCGATCTGTGTAAAACTTTGTATGCACACTCCCTTGAGGAAGGAAAAACCTTTGCCCTGCATTTTTCACATCTGCCTTTTATAGCCCCACCAGGAGGCCGACTTATGTAAAACACATTATTTTATACTACTCCTTACCATTTTATCCAAATTTCACGCAAATCGGTACACATGATCTCTATAGTCATGTGATCAAGACGGATGTATTTGATTTTTCATATTCGATCCTGATTGGCTAAGATTGACATCTAAAGTTTGCAATATTGGCTTGTTTGAACAAAATTCCGCAAATTATGAACGCACCGTCCGATTGCGGTCAAACTTTGCACGCACATTCCCACTATGTTGAGGGACAAATGCCACCCTTTTAACATTGGCCTGTTATAGCACCACCAGCAGGTCTAATTTAGCAAAACAAATGTTTTTAACAAAATGCCTCAAATCATGAATGCAGTCAGTGTCCGATTGCCGTGCAAGGCCTAAGAAGAAATGGCACCCTTTTCACATTGGCCTATTATAGCGTCACCAGGAGGCCACAATAGCCTACCTGACCTGGCGGACACCTGTGCTCCGAGGAGCACTTTTTCTAGTTTGTTTTGTTTTTACATTAACCACTTCAACCCTAGCATCCTTATTATGGGGGAACATTCGCAGACGCAAGTACAGTTTACTAAATATTGAGGGTTTTCCTGGTTAAATGTCTGAAAATAATTACTTTAATCCAGCATATTAATAAAAAAGATCAAAATATGTAAACAAACTAACAAAAAAACATACATTTGCACAACAGTGATAGTGATGATGATAGTGCTGTCAAACAAGTCTATGAAACTATTAACACATTGATTGCCAAGATATTAAACATATCTATCCCCTTGCCAGCGTAATTACCTCAATCCGATGATATTTGAAACGCTGTGGAAGCAACATTGTGTCCCAAAAACACAAACAAAATAGTCCCTGTGAGTTAGCGGAGGGATCTGTGTAGCCTTAGGAACGACAACATTCCAACCGCATTCCGCCATTTTGGGGCTTCGGCCCGCTGAAAACTGGTGGTTTTCAATGCAAAAAAAAGAAACCGAGTTACAGCTGTTTTTCTGAAAATCCCATCCTTTGGGCGGATGGCTTACTGTTTTTTTGGAAAGACGTCACATCCGACTACTTCTTTTCTGAGTGACGATCGATCATTCCAAAGCTGTGTTAGGTCGCCCCTTGTGGAATTAAAAAAAAAAAAAAGTTTTTTTGGAAAGAACGCATCAATGCGATCTTGTCCAGCAAGTGATGGATTTGAAAGAACGCATCAATGCGATCTTGGCAATCAATGTGTTAAGGAAATCTATGAAAAAAAGTTTAAACTGCAACACAATTTTACACAATATGTAGTGGGGGTCCCTGCTTCATCTCTCTCTCAGCTAAGGGGTCCTTGGCCTTAAAAACATTGAAGACCCCTATTCTAAACCATTTGTTCTGAATCGTGGAGTGAGGCAAGGGTACCCCCCATTGAGACTTCTAATCTTTACCCATATTATTGAACCACTAGCACTAGCCCTGTCAGCAGATATTGGATGTGTGGAGCGCAAGCTGTCATTGTATGCAGATGATTTATTACTGTATCAAACCCACTGGTATCCATGCCAGTAATCCTTTCATGACTTCACATATTTGGCCAACGCCAAATTCCATTTGCACAGGAGTGTATTATTCCCAATCAATCATGGAAGCCTCGGAGATAAGTGATGTAGATGTACCACTTCAAATCAAGACAGTTTGTTTCGCCAACCTTTGATATATCCCTTTCAAGGCAATACTGTACAAAACAGCTTTTCAAAGAAAACATATTGTATTATTATTATTATTATCATTATTATTATTATTATTATTATTACCCTTATTATTATTATCATTATCATAACAGAACAGCTGTGGGCTTGGCTAAGAATTTGGAACAACAGTGACAGTGAATAGCATTGTACCATAGTATCAATGGCTTTAGAAGCAGGCAAGACAGCATCATAGTAAAACTAATTTTCGTGTGGCGTCCATCTTGGAAATATGCAAATTAAAGGTCCAGACACACCCAATCATAAAGATAAGTATTCCATTGAGTTTCTCATGCTCTGAAACCATGAAATAGACACCAAGTTTTTATTTCTAGCCCATCTGGTTCAAAAGTTATTGCCAAAGCTATTTTCTGATAGGGGCCAATATTGAGGCGGCCATATTGGATTTCCAGCAGCAAGTTGACCGGGTTGTCCATATAGGTTGTGATCCTACTGGGTCATAGATATTATTTCTGGTGGCCAACCTTTTATAGCAGGGCAAATGCAGCATACCCCCCTTTGCCCCCTGGGTATAAGTTTTTACTCTACTGGATGTCGGCCATCTTGAATTTTGGAGTCAAAACAAGGTCTTACAATTAAAATTGTGTCAGATTTGGAATCCTCATGGTTGACTTGTATGGAAAAGTGCCTTCATACATGATTCTAGGTCATCCAGATCAAAAGTTAATTTTTAGAGATGGCGCCGGCCGCCATTTTGAATTTGGCTGTCTAGCAAAAAATGCCAGGACTTTTGGGAGGGACCTGGGGGCTAAATATTTTCTAAAGGGTCCATAGAGGTCAAATCAATCGTCAAACCATCCTTGCCAAAGGATGGTCACGGAACCTCACTTTGTGACCCTACTATATATATATATATATATTTTTTTTTTATTTTTTTTCTGTATTCATTTATTTATACAATGTAGCCTAAGGCTGAAATACAAGTATGATGGTCCACAAACCCAACCCGAAATGAAAAATGCACAGAATGAAATGCACAGAATGAATGTTAATCAAAATAGTAGGATACATTAATTTAGGCTCCTTTGCATCTTAGCTCAACTGCGGAAGGCTCACACACAGCCTGACCAAGGCTACTGCTTTTTTGGGTATGCCCAACCCAAACAACAACCAGCCTACATCTAGTGCGCACTGCTGTGCTGTCTCTTCAGCATAACGAGAACGCTCCTACAGCCATGGACCTCCCCCGACCGGGCGGGGGTACACAGTCACATACAGTAGCATATGGCTATAAATTGGCCAGTTTCAGGAAAGATATGTACTCACGTTGGCTGTTATCGTTTATGTTCAATTTACACCATTCTAATGGATTCCAGGGGTGTGTAAACATCTCTGAAGTAGCTCCATTTAGTTTCCTCTGAAGTGACGCAGTTATGTCCAAGTACTAGGCTATAGTCCCCGTTCGCAAAGTGCAACTTTTTCATCATCAACCTTTGTGCAATAATCCCGAACAGAGCTACAATAGTGTGACAACTGCCAGCTATAATCTAGTAGGCTACAGTGAGTTAACATCAATCATAGCCTCTCGCTTTGAGAGACGCGTAATGTGCGTCGCCTACCTACCCAAAATAACAGACATACAAAATATCAACCGCTGCGTCATGGCGTGTCGACACTCGACAGCTCTGTTCTTTTGGGCACATAAACAATGAGGCACGACGGAGTATACAACACTAAGAATTTTGGAAACCAAATAAGCCTGTAGGTATGTAACATTACATGACGTGGTCAACAATGTAACTTGCTTGTAGTCAGTGGTTCTCAATCTGTGGGTAGGGACCACAACGGAGCGCCCAACGCCTCGCGAGCTTGTAGATCTGCTATTTTCACAATATTTATCTGTGGAACCGAGTGAAACAAAATGGGGATCCCCAGGTCAAATATGAGTATTTTGGGGGGTCACGGCCTGAAAAAGTTGAGAACCACAGCTTTAATGCAGTGAACAATGAACATTACATGAGCGTAGCGTTTACCGTAGTGAATATTCACCCAGCTGGGTTTAACGAGACAGCGGCGCAAAATGAAAATGCGACGTTTCCTAAACGTGCTATCAGCCCTCCACTTCCTGCCCAGGTGTCTTTGTTTACATTCCTAGCATTCCTAACTATACACGTTGTAACAGGAACTCCCGACAGATTCAGCTGCAGCTGATTGCAACACAAAGCTGCAGCTAATTACACTAATTAGACACAAACAGTATGGCATAGTGCAACACACATGCACCATTTAAAGACATACAAACACAGGCCGGCACTGTGCACTTGCGAAGCACACAAGCACTCACACACACACACACACACACACACACACACACACACACACACACACACACACACACACACACACACACACACACACACACACACACACACACACACACACACACACACACACACACACACACACGCACACACACACATGCACGCGCGCACACACACATGCTGTTGTTGCACAACTACAGCTAGATAAAAGTGCCCAACGTGTTCCTCTGGTACAAAGACACAGGTAAAGTTTAGATTTCAATTCATACAATTTGATTTTTGGCCGATGATAACACCATAACTGGAACAACGCATTAATAATTAAACTTTGCAGAGAAAGTTTGAATCCGTTCAGAATTACTTGCGGTATCAGACCGGGTGCAGTACGTTAGTCCGACAGCGCATTCCTCCGACAGCGCAGCGCTCCGACGTTTCCAATACTAAACCCGAACCAAACCCGCACCCTAACCCTAACCGCACGCGGATGCCACATAGTCGGAGAAAAGGTCTGTCGGATTAACGCATGCCTCCCATCAGACCGGGTGTTCAATGAAATGGAGAAAAGACCCTCTAATCACCCATGTCCCTATGTTTGATACTTTTACATAAAACTAGTTAAAAACTTAAAGCAACAACTACTAAATAAAGCTATTAGAGAAGTCCAACAGCTATTAGTTCCTTCCAGCGGGTTATATGTGCGTGCTAGGCTAACTTTCAACTCAATCGCAAAAAAAGTGGGGAACAACTGGAAACCATTGTGTGTGTGTGTGTGTGTGTGTGTGTGTGTGTGTGTGTGTGTGTGTGTGTGTGTGTGTGTGTGTGTGTGTGTGTGTGTGTGTGTGTGTGTGTGTGTGTGTGTGTGTGTGTGTGTGTGTGTGTGTGGACATCTAGAAAGGGCAGCTGAGTGAATAATTGTTTGATATATTTGCTGCAGGTCGTATTTGTGGAGAAAAAATAGCCTGCTATTCAGTGGTGCTAACTAGAGCACGGCCAGGCGCACCCATGCGCTCGAAATCCTCCATTTTCTATTCAGGACGAGCTACTGTAACTTTGGAAAATTGTCTTCTCAGCTCTAGTCCACATGAAGACAGCACATGGGAAGTCACTGGATGTTGCAGGGTTGGACTGGGACTCCAATTCAGCCCGGGCCTTTAAAATGTAGTAGGATCCAACAGTTAATGAAACAAATCGATTTAATCGATAAGTCATAATCTATTAATACCTATTTTGGGAATGTCATTATAGGCGGAAATGTTTCAGCAATTTTAATCAAAACTTTCAAGAAAAGGGAAGATAGACAACCTTGAGCTAGTAGGTTGGTAGGTTGCTTCTCGATTATTCAACTAACCGAAAACATAATCGAAATAATTATCACTACTAAGATAATCCATTGTTTCAGCCCTAAAATGTACTTAAAAGTGAGCGGCCAAGCCTAATAAAAGTTTATTTTTGTAATGTTTTTTTTTTTTTTTTGTGGTATAAAGAGAATCTGAACACTGAAGACCTTCAAGACAGTTTTTCATGTAAAGGACCTCAAAATGTATATACATTTTGCCACAGAACCCCATCTGAAAAGATTTTGTGCCAGGGACGCCAAGAAGAGAAGATGTTAAAAAAAAGTGCAAAATGTTTCCAAAATGTTACCCATTTTTGCTATTTTTGAAAAAAATTCAAAAATAGCAGATATACAAGCTGGCAGCACAGCACGAAGTGACATGCTGCGTCACTTGGTTGTCTATTTGGCTAATTTTGAATAGCCAACGTATAAATGAGAAAAATGTGACGCTGTATTAACTAATTTTGCTGGGGGCTTGCGTGCGTGCGTGCGTTCTCTACACTGGCTCCCCCGTAGTGGCTCACATCCCGTTTAAAACCCTGGTGCTAGCCTATAGGGCAGTGAAAGGAACAGCTCCTTCTTACCTCCAGGCTATGGTCGAGGCTTACACCCCTGCCCGACTACTTCGGTCTGCCGCCTCGGGGCGACTGGTTGCCTCGTCGCTCAGTGGCCCTTCTGGCCGATCTACACGGTCACAGCTTTTTTCTGTTCTGGCCCCACAGTGGTGGAATGAACTCCCCACTGATGTCGGGACAGCAGAGTCACTGCCCATGGGGCCCAGTGAGCCTGCCTAGGGAGCCAGAGGCCCTGGTTGCCCCAGGTTCGATTCCAGGCCAGGCCAGCATGTGTCGATGAAATGAAATTTGTCCCTGAGCAAGACTCCTAACCCCTAATTGCTCACAGGTTCTCATTGGAAACAAGACCGCAAGGACTTTCATGAACGACCTGTTAAAAGGAATTATCCTTATCCTTAACCCATCTTTCGCCGCAGGCTGAAAACCCACCTCTTCAGGAAACACTACCCTGACCCTTCCTCTTAACTTGCCTACTTGTTGTCAATGATTTGTACTAGATGTCGCGGCCCTCACATCTAGGCCTGATCCGAGGTTGGTCCAGACAGAGTCCAAAACTCATCATCGTCCAGCGACGGCCAGCGACCTTTGCTGGCCTAGTCACTCTGCACACACATCATGCGAAGTCCGGCCCCTCTGGCCTCTCCTCTCCTCTCGGCTCCTCTCCTCTCCTCTCCTCCCTCCCCGCTTTGCGGCCCTAACCTTCCTGTCGAACCTCGGTCATGTGATAAAGAGGTCAGACTTCCTGTATCTGGTTGCTATGGCAACCTGACAGATCAGGCTGAGGGTCTGAAAGGCAAATCAGAGAATCAATCAAGCCGAGAGTCTGATCACTGATCGAGGTGGGGTAAGATGCCTAAAACATAGCCATAGCTCTGATCAACAGTCTGTGGCGGTCTTGGAGGCATGTGGAGTGATCCTGTGCTTGCGAATCCCGGACGTACTTTCGGAGCTTTTGTCAATTATATAGTAGTAAGATGAGCCCTTGTTTTATGTGTGTGCGTGTGCGTGTGCGTGTGCGTGTGCGTGTTCGTGTGTGTGTGTGTGTGTGTGTGTGTGTGTGTGTGCCTGTGCGTGTGTGTGTGTGTGTGTGTGTGTGTGTGTGTGTGTGTGTGTGTGTGTGTGTGTGTATGTATGTATGTATGTATGTGTGTATGTGGGTACGTACGTACATACATGCAAGCATGTGTTGATTTGAATAAAGCATATTTGGATTCAGAGGTTCATCCATTACTGTAGTCCAGTGATTCTCAAACGTTTTCATTTGAAGGGCCCCCATAACTCAGAGAGTGTACAAATGGAACCAAACAGGTCCATTTGGTTCCATTTGTACACCCTCAGAGTTACAGAGCTATAAGGGTCCATGTGGAACCCCATCAAGGAACCCTGAGGGTCCCTGGACCCCCCCATGTGAGAGCCTATTCATTGAAGCCAGTATATTAGGGTCATTAGAGAGTGTGTTAACCCCCTTAATGAATGAACTGAAGCTGGGATGAAATATGACGAGCAGCGGGGATGAAAATAACGTTCTCTGGGCCACTTTCTGCTCCACATGAGAAGTGGGCCAGTCAAGCCATTAAACCCTCTAGTCTGAGAGAAATGGACTTGAGTTACAACTCTACTAGGATCGCCTTTACTGCCACCTACACCAAATGTTTTTTTGCCAAAGTATCGGATATTTTAAATGAATGTATGTGAGCGTAGCAGTAGTGGCTCAGACCCTGAAGTCCAAAAGCCTACTATCTCCTCCAGCCCAGGGGGAAGTCTGCTTTAGGCTTATCTCCATATTCAGAGATGTTATTGTTCCAGGCGTTAGCCAGGACCATCCACCATCCTGCACGTATATCCTATTATACATTTGGCAATGGTGCGCATGCGTGGCTGTGGCTTTACCATGCGTGGCTGTGGCTTTGTGTGTCTGTGTCGTTCATCCGGGTCCTACGCTGTACTGTCGAGTTAAAACCGTGCCTGTGCCTCTGTGTGTCTGCAACGGAGAAGCCACAGGGTTGCCAGGTTTGGCGCGACTAACAAGCAATGCACACACACTAGGGCGTCCGGACCTCTAGTTTGCAGCTGTAAACAGCGTAGCGTTACAAACGGTTAGATCTCTGGCACTCAACGTCACTTTTTTAATAAAACTCTGGCACCGAATGTGTTAAATCTCATGACATGTCAATGTATGACATACTTCATTGTGAAAATAGCTGATCTACAATCTCACAACTTTTCAGATAGCAACGAGAGTATGTTTTTTCAATGCATGACATATTTCATTATGAAAATAGCCGATCTACAATCTCACAACTTCACACGCACGCACGCACGCACGCACGCACGCACGCACGCACGCACGCACGCACGCACACACACACACACACACACACACACACACACACACACACACACACACACACACACACACACACACGGTCAAAAATAGCAGATGCACAAGCTTGCAGCGTGCCACGAAGTAAATTGTAAATCTTGCTTGTAAATCTGCTACAGTATATATTTTTGTATCTAAGCCACTGTATTAAATACTGTTCTGGAAAACGTGAGTTGCTATATTATAGCTAAAATCTAAAATGACAGATGCTTTCCCGGTTTTAAAATAGACAGACTGATCAGCCGGCTGCCTGCTCTGATTAATGTGTCATTTTGTTTTTTCCAGTCAATTTGGACAGACATGGAGGCCGCTGTCATTTCAATTCCCGCTGAGATTAATGTCCCCAGTCTGGGCCTGTACAAACATAATTAGCACGATGTATCAACGATCATCATCCTTTATCAGAGACTTTCCCCCCATTGCCCTGTGTCTTTTCGTACACGTGCGATGCCTAAACAATGTCATCGCACGTAATTACAGGGACAGGCTTGCAAGCATGGCTCTGTTTTGTTATTGGCATTATTCTGTCACTTCTGCCACTTTTCGCAGTTCTGGCTGAACCGTGCTGTCGCTTTTTACGAAACTCGCCATATGATAGATGGTCATGAAAAACTTTCAGTAAGCTCCGCCCTTAGATTGTCCGCAATTTTGAGCCGTTTGTAAAACAATTAAACCCAGGATTTTTCAGCTATTTGCGTGAAACTGTATCATCTGTATGAGCTGCTTTTTCACCATTTCAGGTCTGTCGGTCCAATGGTTTCTCGCTTAAGCGTCTGCCTGACAACCGCAAGGTTGACGGTTCAAAGCTCACTTCATGCCGACTTAATTTAAAGTGCAATGCAAACAACATGACTGTATCAATGAATTCATGTGCAATTGATAAAGATAACATGAAATGCTTATTTGAGAGTATGTTTTTTCAATGTAAGACATACTTCATTGGAAAAATAGCCGATCTACAATCTCACAACTTTTCAGATAGCAACGTTTTGTGAGCTTGTAGATCGGCTACTTTCACTAGTTTTCGTTCCGAGGAGACAAAAAATGTCTTTATTGGTAAATGGTTTGTGAACCAGTGATCTAGATTAGTTGGGGACACAGAGGCTTGGTTCATAATGGACGGAAAGACTTATCACTATCAGGGAGGCCATATATCTAGCTCAATGAGAAAAGAGGCAGTCTGTGAGGGCAAAGGTTGCTGGTTCGATCCCTGTCCTTGACAATGTGTTGAAATGATCATGATTTGTCATTCTTAGTTGTACATGAAGTGTTTACTGAGGTTAGGGTGGGTGAGTGGGAGCATTGCATAAAACATTACCTTGTTAATTAATGCATGTGCAATTGTTAAAGATAACATGAAATTCCTATTTGAGAGTATTTTTTACTCAAACATACTTCATTGTGAAAATAGCTGATCTACAATCTCACAACTTTTCAGATAGCAACGAGAGTATTTTTTGTCAATGTATATGACACTTCATTGTGAAAATAGCTGATCTACAATCTCACAACGTTTCAGATAGCAACGAGAGTATGTTTTTTCAATGCATGACATTCTTCATTATGAAAATAGCCGATCTACAATCTCACAACTTCTCACGTTTTGTGAGCTTGTAGATCGGCTACTTTCACTGGTTTCTGTTCCTAGGAGACGTACAATTTCTCTATCGGTAGATGGTTAGGGAACCAGTGATCTAGAGTAGTTAACAAAACAGAGGCTTGGTCCATCAGGGACGGAAAGACTTATATATATCAACAGACACTACCAGGGGCCTGTTCCTCAAAAGGGAATTAGAGCTTAAGCCTGGCTTTAACACCTATCCTGGCTTAATTTAGCCAGGATTAGGGCTGAATCGGTTCCTCAAAAGCTGAATTAGCTTGAAGATTAGTTTAGCCAGTTCACCCTGTCTAAGTTTAGCCTTGACCCGATTCCTCAAAAGAGAATTGAAGCAAGCCTACCTTAGTTACCATGGCAATTTAGCTGTGAAGTTAGCCTGGTCAGGAGCAGGCTAACAGCCAAGCTTACTTAATCCAGTGCCTTTGTTCTTCAAGTTTGTCCACAGTTAATTCAACACATGTGTTATATGGACTCATTTGAATGACCCTGCATTCAAATAAAATGAAATAAATACAATAAGATATAATCAAACTAATTATATTACTGAAATAGTGTGTGACCATGAATCATAATTGTTTCACAATGACTCATGTGATATGTCATTGTCACTCTGTTAACACTATAGTTCTATTGTTCATATTGTTGTTAGATGTTTGATAATATACTGTATAACAGATTTTTTTTTCACTGAATGTAAGTCAATGAGGAGCATATTTTAAATTATCAATTTCTAGTCAATGGAGAAATTATTTTTCATTTCTTGTCCACCTTTGGAGTTACATCATGATGGCAAGGTAACTACACAACCCAAACCTCTACCAAAGCAGTCTTGCAAATGTGGGGTTATTGCGTGTGTCCCCCCGTCCCCCCGTCCCCCGCTCATCCCGTCGCGGTCAACCCCCCCGTCCCGTCCCGTGCGTCCCGTCGCGGTACACCCCCCGTCCCGTGCGTCCCGTTGCCGTCCCGTCCCGTCGCGCGCGCGCACACACACACACACACACACACACACACACACACACTCTGTGTGTGCTTGCAATACTTTGCCACGCTTTCTCCCTGGATCTATTTATTGCGGATGCGTTTCCTTTCTCGCTTATAATACATTTTACTTCCTTGTATGATTTCATGAGCTGCTGCAATGCTGCTGTTCAGCCACAGAGAGGAACACCGCTCTGGTTTTGGACTCCATGATTGGTCAAGTTCAAGGATTCTGCTATCGACTTTCATGGTCTTTTATAGAAATACGTGAAGCCTGGCTTCATTATCCTGGCTGGACATAGCCTGGCTTGACAAGGCCTAGCTCGACAAAGTCGCTCCTTTTCAGCCTGGCTTTGCTTCGAGGAACGGAATAAACGAGGCTTATATGGACCCGACTTTGTCAAGTCTGGATTTGGCTTAAGTCCAGGCTTAGTTTATTCACCTTTTGAGGAACAGGCCCCAGGGCTATCATATCTCTAGCTCAATGAGAAGAAAGAAAGCCTATGTGTCCGGAGGTCACTAGTTCGATCCCTGTCACGACGATGTGTTGAGGTGACCATGATTTGGCATTCGTAGGCTTACGCGTAGTAATTCTTGAGGTTAGGGGTAGGCATAGTTTTACTGAGGTTAGGGTTAGTGAGGGTTTAAAATGCTCATGTTAATTGCATGGTTTTCTTTCTCTCAAGTTCAGTCTTCGATGTTTCTATGGCTTATTGTGCATATTACTTATCATTGCTTCTTTCTTTGTTCTTTCTGCATTCACTGGCCCTGTATTATTGCTACTTGCAGCTATATTTGCATTTGTTTTAGTACCTGTACTTTACTTGAGTGTTTGTAATTTTGGATGCTTTCACTCCACTAGATTTCAATGAAATATTGTACTTTTGACTCCACTTCAATTCTATAGGCAGGGGAAAAGTACATTATGAATTTGCCACTTCAAATATTTTAAATATAGTGAGATTAGCAGATCTACAAGCTCAAAATCTGTCACATTATTGATATTCGTTAAACATTTCCGATTTTGTTTTAAGGAAGGGAGAAGCGTCTAGGTTGTGTGGAGCGTTGTCCAGGGTGTTTTAGACTAGAGAAGTGCAAAGAGTCTAGGACGTGTGGATCGTTGTCCAGGGTATTTTAGAGACGGGAGAAGAGTCTAGGACGTGTTGTCCAGGGTGTTTTAGAGAATGGAGAAGAGTCTAGGACGTGTGGAGCTTTGTCCAGGGTGTTTTAGAGAAGGGAGAAGAGTCTAGGTCTTGTGGAGCGTTGTCCAGGGTGTTTTAGGGAAGGGAGAAGAGTCTAGGACGTGTGGAGCATTGTTCTGGGTGTTTTAGGGAAGGGAGAAGAGTCTAGGATGTGTTGTCCCGGGTGTTTTAGAGAAGGGAGAAGAGTCTAGGACGTGTGGAGCGTTGTCCACGGTGTTTTAGAGAAGGGAGAAGAGTCTACCATTAACCAGTGTTGTTTTCGTTAAAGATGACGATGACGAAATTATTTTGTTAACGCCCCTTTTTTTCATGACGAAGACGTGATGTTGACGTGCTAAACATAGCTCTTTGATGACTAAAATATGACGAGATGAATATGTGTTTTCGTCGACGAGACGAGACGAAAATGTTATTTGGTGGGACGTTGAAAATGCATGAAAAGATCAAAATATTATAGCGATATTATTTCAATGGGGGGATTAGTGGTCAATCACAGAGAGGGTTCTAGGATGCATAGCAACATCCGGCTCTGTGATTGGTTTCTTTTCCTTCCTACCGGCCAGTGTTGCCAGGTATATTTATTATTTATTAAGTTTCCACCAATAATTTAATTTGAAAATAGCAGATTTACAAGCTCACGTGTCGCTCGCGATGCGACACGTTATGAGCTTGTCGATCTGCTATTTTTAAATAGCCGATGTATACAGTAGGTTTAATTACTAAATATTAAGTGCTCATGTGGCCCATAGTTGCTTCTTTTGGATTGTCCTAGACCTGGTTGCTTGTTTCTCTCACATAATCTGGCAACACTGATACCGGCTTCTGTTTAACACGTGTAGTTGTTGTTGTTATGAACGTGAAGAAGCGAGCCGAGTTGCCTATAGCTGCCTTATGATAGTGGGCATGTTATTAGGTTTCTGTTGGGAAATACAAGCTAATCATCTGATTGAGGAAAGACGTCCCTGCCTCCGATTAACATGGCGGCAGCGTCAACAGCTAATGGGTTAGGTGGTCTGATATATGGACATACTACTTTACAATCCATCTGAAAGGAAACCAATGCACCTAACGGGAGAGGGAGATAAGAGACACCCGAAGGCTTGCCACGCTACTATATTTGCAACGGTAAGCTAACGGCAGTCCATTTACTGATATGTCGATAATTGGCCCGTGGTAATGTTTTTCCTGCTTCCTAAAAGTTTTCCATAACATCTGATGCTAGCTTCAGGCTAAAGCTGGCTTGTTTAAGCTAACGTAATAGCATTGGATTGTTTAGCCTTGCATCAACACGGTCATCGGTCAGTCTTGTATCAAGGCTATGGATTGTTATGAGTAAAACATGCAGGCTTTTTTGGCTGGACAGGGGAAGCACGTAGGGGTTCAATGGTTGTTTGCGTTGTGCATATGACTGTGACGTCACGAGGAAATCCTTGGAACTCAACAGTACAGTACCTTAATATACCTAGTTCTTACATACACTGTGTACTAGTGATGCGCGGGTCGGGTTTTTTCATGACCCGCCCCGCCCCGCCCCGCCACGGAACGCAACCCGCCTCAACCCGCCCCGCGAACCCATATATTAATCTATGGCTCAACCCGCCCCGCGACCCGCGATTTTTTTTAAATTCTGTAAAATATGGTTAGAAAATAATCCCCAAGTGTATTCAAACTGTTTTATTGTTACTATTCTTATTCTTATTAGGAATAAAGACAAAACAAGAGCATGTTATTATTTTTATTTTTTTTGCGTGTGAGAGCGCGTGACCCGCTCACCCTCAGCCCGCATCATTTTCTCCGAAATTCTGACTTGACCCACCCGCGCCGCGGGTTGACCCGCGGGTCCCGCGGGTTACGGGTCAACCCGCGCATCACTACTGTGTACAGTACAGTATTATGTACATTATAATTTCCCCATTGCTTAGAAAGAGGGTACCATGTGGTTATTAAGCTACTAGACGTTTTTCTTTTGTTTGTTGTTTGGGCACACACACAGGACTGTGTGTGTGTGTGTGTGTGTGTGTGTGTGTGTGTGTGTGTGTGTGAGCTCTTGCTTTCTGTCTCTTTCTGTCTGTCTGTGGGTTGTGTGACTGCATGCGTTTAAGTGCCAGTTTAGTGCTACTATAATGTACACAGCTGTCAAAAATACATAATTCTTAGTAGGAATACATTTGCCTCCTGTGTGAATTGTGCATATGAATTGGATGGGGTAGGTGTATGTTACTGTATTTTTAACATCAGTCATAATGGTGGTACTTGGAGTGGAGAGACAAATATTTTCTGGATGGTACTGTCAAAAAAAAGGCTGATAATGAGAACCTGATCTAGGCTATTCTATTTTCTGAACATGTAGTATTTTGTAGCAGTATGTACAGTATGTAACACACGTTGTAGCCTTTTGTGTAAAAAAAATAAATATTTTATGACTGTTAGCAGTCATATCTTAAATACAATATCTGTATTGACCCAATTAAATTAGTTTACATACATTATTTTATTTTATTTTATTTGTTTAACTAAAACCAATGACTAAAACTGGACTAAAACCTTTTGAGTTTTCGTGGACTAAAACTAGACTAAAACTATCAAGGATAGAAATGACTGAAATGTGACTAAAACTAATAAGCATTTTGTCCAAAAGTCTAAGACTAACACTAAATCTAAAAAGCCGGCCAAAAACAACACTGCCATTAACCACTTAATACATCCCTATATATACTTTGGCTATTTGAAAATAGACAATATACAAGTTCACAACGCGTTGCAAATGTGACACGTTGTGAGCTTGTAGATCTGCTATTTTCAAAAGATTTATATACATTTGAACACTTGTGAAATGGGACATTCTGCATAATGAGTACTTTTACTTTTGGTACTTTAAATACATTTTGATACCAATACTTTTGTACTTTTACTCCCCCCCAGACCGTTTTTAAGTTGCTTGATTCAGTATTTAGATATTAGATATTCATTTTATCAGACACGCCCCCTTCCTATACAAACCCATTGTAACTTCAAACTCCATTTTTAACATGTTAGATTAATCAAAAACACCCGTCCTTGGTTCTGGTGACTCATACCGCCCCCCTAATACGCGAGGGGGCCGTGTTTTTTCAATTTATTTTTTCATTTATTTTCAAATTTTTTTTTTTTAAATGAAAAAAATAAAATACAATAAAAAAAATGTAATAAAATAAACGAAAAAAAATCTTGAAAAAACACGGCCCCTTCACGCATTAGGAGGGCAGGGTGAGTCACCAGAACCAAGGACGGGTGTTTTTGATGAATTTAACATGGTTAAAATGGAGTTTGAAGTTACAATGGGTTTGTATAGGAAGGGGGCGTGTCTGATAAAATGAATATCAAATGTCTAAATACTGAATCGAGCAAATTAAAAACGGTCTGGGGGGCTCACAAAGGCTTGAGTAGACGATAAAATCACTAAACGTTTTTTTGAAAGTAAAATATCCCTTTAAGTATAAAACAGAGCTTAAGAGGTTAATGTATGTTTTGTATTAGTAATATAAATCTGCAAAGAAGGCTGTCAAATAATTGTATAGTGGAGTAAAAAGCATGATATTTGCCTCTGAGATGTATTAGACATAATACTCAAGTACAATAACTGAACCCATTAAGACCTGAGGCCGATTCTACAAATGCTAAATCAGTAGTTCTCAACTTTCAAGATCTTTAAAGGTGTAGTGAAATGAAAAATATGTTTTTCACACTTTTAGAGCATATCCGTGGTCATCATATGGGCATACCTAACAATAGATGCAAAAAAAAAAGAAAAAAAAAAAGTTTGTGTATTGATATTTTATATCAAATGTCCCTAAAAAGCCAATCTTAATTACTTCCTGTAAACGAAAACGTGCTACGTGATGACATAATGCAGCCTTCATGAATATAAATTAATCTTGATTACATGCACCTGTTTGATTCCCATAGCTGCACGTTCTTCAAACACAGCTGATTTTAATTACAGAGCTACTCGGTTTTTAATCTCATTGAAGATGAGTGTATTTCTCATTTTAAACTTCATCTGCACACTAAAATATGTATCTGAAAACATTATAGGTTAGAAATAAGCCAGGTAGTAGCAAACGTGCTTCACTGGCCGTCTCTCTCTCTCACTTGTAAACAAACACTAGCCGTGTTGCGCACGGCTGAAGTGATTGAGATCCAACGTCCCATAGCCTGAAGGGATGGGACCTTCTGATTGGTTTTGAGTCGGTTGAGCCGACGTTTCAGACTGAACCTTCAAAATAAAATTACCGAAAATGTCACTGCAGTGCATCTTTAAAAAATGTTAAAAAATAGCAGATTGCAAGCTTGCAGCGCAGCACGAAGTGACGCGCTGTGAGCTTGTATATCTGCTATTTTTGAATAGCCAACTGAAATGCAAATGTAAACGCAAACGCAAAACACTAAAATGACACAGATGCCGCTTTGAATGGGTTAAGTACAGCACTTGAGTAAATGTACTTACTTAGTTACTTTACAGCAGTAATCTCAAAAATGTTTGGATCACTTTGAATACATTTGATTGAGGGCAGCATTACTGCCCTAAACATGTAGTTTTTCAATTCAATTCAATTTTATTAAAGTGTCAAATCACAACAAGTTGTCTCAAGACACTTTACATGTAGAGAAGAGACCCGACAATCCCACCCTGAACAAGCAATTTTTGCCAAGTACAATAACTTCAGTTTTGTCCGAGTTGAGGAGTAGGTAATTACGGGTCATCCAACTCTTGATGTCTATGAGACATGCTTGAAGTTTAGCCAGTTGATCCGTTTCATCTGGCTTCATTGATAGATATAATTGTGTATCATCTGCATAGCAATGGAAATGTATAGAGTGTTTCCTAATTATCTCACCTAGAGGAAGCATATATAGAGTAAATAGTATTGGTCCAAGTACAGAGCCTTGTGGGACTCCGTATTTAACCTTTTCGCGTAGTGAAGGTGTATCGTTAACGTTTACAAATTGAAATCTGTCAGACAGATAGGACTCAAACCAGTTCAATGCAGCACCCTTAATGCCAACCAGATGCTCAAGTCTCTGCAACAAAATATGGTGATCAATAGTATCAAATGCAGCACTGAGGTCCAACAGAACCAGTACAGAGAGAAGGTTATTATCGGATGCAATCAGGAGGTCATTTGTGACCTTCACCAATGCCGTCTCAGTGCTATGGTGTGCTCTGAATCCTGACTGAAAAGCTTCAAATAGCTTGTTGTTATGTAGAAAGTCACATAACTGCTTGGCGACTGCTTTCTCAAGGATTTTAGAGAGAAATGGGAGGTTCGATATAGGTCTATAGTTAACCAAAATGCCTGAGTCGAGAGTAGGCTTCTTGAGGAGGGGTTTGATGACAGCTACCTTAAAGGACTGTGGTACGTAGCCCGTCACCAGAGACATATTGATTATATCGAGTAGGGATGCACCAACCGGGGTCAGGACCTCTTTAAGCAATCTAGTTGGGACTGGATCCAAGAGACAGGTCGTTGGTTTGGAAGATGTGATCATTAAAGTGAATTCGGAGAGCTCGACCGGGGAGAAACTGTCCAAATATACACTGTGTCGTACAGCGACTTCTGGGGATATTACGTCGGAGGGCGGTCCGGTAGGGGCTGAGAGTAGTAGGTTATCAATACTATCTCGGATAGTATTGATTTTACCATTGAAAAAATTCATGAAATCATTGCTGTTAAGGGATATAGGAATACGCGGATCAGTAGAGTCATGACTTTTTGTCAATTTGGCTAGAGTGTCAAAAAGGAACCTATGGTTGTTTTTGTTTTCCTCTATTAGAGAAGAATAATAGGTGGCTCTGGCATTGCAGAGAGCCTTCCTATATATTTTAAGGCTGTTTTGCCAGGCTATACAGGATTCTTTCTGTTTGGTTGAACGCCATATCCTTTCAAGCTTACGTGACGTTCGCTTGAGATTTTTAGTTCCAGAGTTATACCATGGGGCTAGCCTCTGTTGCTTTATTACCCTCTTTCTTAAAGGAGCAACAGAGTCAAGCGTTGTCTGAAGGGAGCCTGTGACATTATCAACAAGGTGATCGACCTGAGAGGGGCTATAAGTATAGAGATCTTCAATTGTGTTGGAATATACTGAGTTGATGGCTGATGGTATTGCTTCCTTAAATTTGCCCACAGCACTATCAGATAGATTTCTACCAAATACATTTTTGTCCAATGGTGAGTAATCAATTAATGTAAAATCAAAAGTTATTAAATAGTGGTCGGAGAGGTTCTCATTATATGGGAAGACTATAAGATGTTCAATTTCAATACCATAGACCAAAACAAGGTCGAGGGTATGGTTGAACTTGTGAGTAGGTTTATCTACACACTGAGAGAAACCGATAGACTCAATTAGCGTAATAAACGCTTTACTGAGGCTATCGGTTACTACATCCACGTGGACATTCATGTCAGCAGCCAAAATGATTCTATCAGAGTCTAGGACTAGGCGTGATAGAAACTCTGAGAATTCAGATAGAAATTCAGTGTAGGCCCCAGGAGGGCGATACACTGTAACAAATAATAGAGGCTGTAGTGATTTCCAGCTTGGGTGCGAAAGAGTGAGAACCAGACTTTCAAACGTTTTGTAAGTCAGCCTGGGTCTGGGGCTGATTATTAGGCTTGAGTTAAAAATGGCTGCAACTCCACCTCCAATCTGGCCGGTGTCTCGGGGAATATGGGCATTTGTGTGACTTGGTGGGGTGGCTGTATTTAGGGGGACGTATTCTTGCTCACCCAGCCATGTTTCGGTAAGACAAAGTAGATCAAGATGGTTGTCTGATATGATTTCATTTACCAATACACCTTTATAGCGTAGAGATCTAATGTTCAGGAGTCCACATTTAATATTTTTGTTTTGTGGCACTACTGCATTCATTTTGATTTGTGCCAGGTTTTTATGTACGGCTCCTCGAACCCCTGGTTTTACATGCCTAGGGGGTCGAGTAGTTTCAATTGTTCTGATTTGTAGGGTAGGTGGCTGCTCTGGTGGAAGCACAGAGGAGCGTGTAGGACTGCAACTCTGCTTCCTGGTCCCAACTCTGGGTGGTCATAGTTTATTGATAAACTCGTCTATATTTCTAGAGATGAGCGCCGCACCATCCCAAGTTGGATGTATGCAGTCTCTCCCCATCAGACCAGTTTTCCCCTCGAAAGTTTGCCAATGATTTATAAAGCCCACGTTATTATCTGGACACCACCTTGATAACCAGCGGTTGAATGAAGACATACGGCTGTACATCTCATCACCAATCATATTTGGCAGGGGACCAGAGAAAACTACGGAGTCCGACATTGTCTTTGCGTATGTGCACACAGACTCAATATTTATCTTTGTGATCTCTGATCTCTTACGTCGTGTGTCATTGCCACCGCAGTGGATTACAATTGTATCATAACGTTTATGTTTAATTTTAGCCAGCATTTTTAAATCTGATTCGATGTCGCCCGCTCTGGCCCCGGGGATGCATTTGACTATGGTCCCTGGTGTCACTAACTTCACGTTTCTCATTATAGAACTACCAATAACCAGAGTTTTATTCTCAGTGACACGCGGAGGGGGCGTGTCACATAGTGGGGCTGACGTCTCACTGCTAAACTCAACGGGTGTAGCAGCGAGTGGGGAAAATCTGTTTGAAACGTGAAGTGGTTGGTGTCCCGTGTGCTTTTGTTTATTTCTACGCTTACGACCAGGAGCAGTCACCCAGCCGTCTTGGGTCGTAGGGTGCGTGTGGGGACTATGATCAGTCACGGTCGGTGACCGTGGCTGGTAATGTCCCCCTGTTCCCTGCTGCACGGGAGCAGAGGCTAGGCTAAAGTGAGCACCACTAGACATGGTTTCCTCTAGCCGCCAGAGCCTCTCCTCCAGCGCTGCAAATAAACCGCACTTGACACAAACATCCGTACATCCAATAAAGGCGTCGGAGCTGTAACTATGCATTCGACATACAGCACAGGAGCGAGGATGAGAGCGAGACGGGAACCCGGGGGGGAAGGAGGGGGGGAAGGAGAGAGAAGCCATCGCCCAGCAGCCCAAAGTAGCCGCTAAGCTAAAGCTAAAGCTAGGCTAACTGTGAAGCCAAACAGCCAACGGCAAAGTTAGTCCTTTAGCTAGACAGTCAGCCCAAGCAGCGATAAAGTCGCCACACAGTAGAGAGATAGGGTAGTAGTTAGCAGTGATAGTGTGTGTTCAAATCACAACAATACAATAATATCAACGTTAGCGTCTTGCGCAGCTAAACGATGTACGTCTCGCTAGCGTCGCAGACAGTATAGGAAATGACGTAACACGCTTACCGTCAGGGCTACGTCAGGGTTGCCAATATGCATCCAGTAGTGTTGTTGTTAGTAATAAATACAGAAGCACCCGGGAGGAAGTGGACTAAGAAAGGAGAGGAGCCAACCCGAGTTCCTGTTTCTACACAAAAAATGAGGTGATGCCCCCAGAGGCACCCTTTTTTTTTAACTGAATGGGTTCCCAGATTGGGAGGTTCAATATAAGGCATGCTGCAGCATTCTTGATGTGGAGCTATAGTTTTTTGGCAAGCAACCCCGTCATGGGCTGGGGTATAAATGAAGCTTAATAGCTGCCTGGAGGAATGATACGGTTATTTTGAGATCATGTTGGATGTTGAGAGTTTAAGCTGTTACAGCTACCAGGTGGGAAAACGCACTCTGAATGTAATTAATACTGAGGACATAGTGCTGACAGCATTTTAAGTATACTGTGTGTATGCAGTACTGTATTTAAGTACTTTTTTTTAATACCTTCCTCCATTTCTAGGAAGGGATGGGCTTACGGAAATGCGTTATGAATTAACCACTTGAGCCCTATTTCAAATATACTGTAGTGTGTGTGTGTGTGTGTGTGTGTGTGTGTGTGTGTGTGTGTGTGTGTGCGTGTGTGCGTGCGTGCGTGCGTGCGTGCGTGCGTGTTTTTGATCTGATGGGTCCAAAGAAACCACCGTCTCTCAACCAGCAAGCCTCTTATAAGCTGGTGAAGAGACAGCAGAAGATGGCGGAGGAGGTCAAACGGAGAGTGGGTGCATGTGCGCCAGGCTAGACAAGCTAGGTTTTATCATTCCCGCAGGAAAAAAGTACACTTTGAGCAGGGTGACCTAGTCTGGGTCAGGTTTTTATTTTTGTCTATGTTTTGGGGGTTTAAATGTCAACATCAATGTTAATGGAATGATTGATTGATTGACGGGCCGTGACGCTCGTGGATAGCTTTATAGGCTGTCTAAAGCTATTCGGTGGGATATAGCCAAGGCCATCAATACCAGTACTACTCGCCGTTGAAAGGAGTGTGCCCGGCTGTCATCTACTCCGGTGAGACTGTTTATTGTTTCTTTCCGTTTCCAACGTTTGTCGTTTGTCTTTTTTTCCATTGTGGAGACTGAACGTTAAGTTATGACACCTGTCATAAATAATTTGATACAAGTCATTCAGATAAAGAACATCTTCTGAGCTTAATCCATGTCGGTGTCTGTTGTTTATAATGTGAGAGCCATTGCATGGTACGTTTTTGAGACACATTTTTTTCTTAAAGAGGATCATTAGCGACCCCTGATATTCAAGTAATTGTTGATAGCAATATCTGTATGTATGTATGTATGTATGTATGTATGTATGTATGTATGTACAGTATGTATGTATGTATGTATGTATGTATGTATGTATGTATGTATGTATGTATGTATGTATGTATGTATGTATGTATGTATGTATGTACAGTATGTATGTATGTATGTATGTATGTATGTACAATTAGAAGTCACCACATGCAGAGCCGGTCCACCCTATACGCGCCCTACGCAGGTTGCGTAGGGCCCCGCCTACCCGCGTCTTTCTTTTTTTTTTGTTGTCTTTTTTTACCCGCGGCAGGGCCCCCTTTCCTGTATTCTGCTTAGGGCCCCTGTGGAGTCTAAACCGGCACTGACCACATGCAATGTATTAATAACAATACTAATAATGTCTCCTTTCCTTGTTGTGGTATTTGCAGCTGAAATGTGTCCTCTGCATGTAACCCAGAGGGTGGAACCGGCGACCTTCACATTCCCAGACGGCCTCTCTACGTGTGTATGTGCGTGTGTGCACGTTCAACTTAATGAGTGAATGGCGCGTGTGTGTGTGAGTGAGTGAGTGAGTGAGTGAGCGAGCGAGCGAGCGAGCGAGTGAGCGTGCGTGCGTGAGTGCGTGAGTGCGTGCGTGTGCAGTCAGTCCACTGACAGAATGTGCTGCACATTGCATCATCAGAATGATGTAAAACAGTGAAACAGAAATGACAGCATGGAATGAGAGATAGTGGTGGAGTAAAATTTTCACTTAACTCAAAATTGTTCCATTTTTCTTTCACCCACCCACAATTCCCCTCTACAGTAGATGGGCTATTTTTGAATAGACACATTGTACAATAGGGCTTAAGTGGCACTATGTAACTTTTGTTTTAATGAATATAACATAAGTTTGTCCAATATGTATGGTAGAGTATGTTAATACAATATAACGTATACAATTGGGGTGGTTGTATTTTGTCTCCCTGCTCTTCTATTGAGACATTTAGATGGTGTCAAAGGTCATGTCTCGGGGGGCACGGTGGCGCAGTCGGTAGCGCTGTCGCCTCACAGCTAAAAGGTCCTGGGTTCAATTCCCGCCGGGGACGCTGTGGGCGCTGGGGGTGTGTTCTCTCCTCCGCGTCATCAGTGCCCATACCCTAGGTGGTGTTGGTGAAAGGGCCTCTCTGTGTGGAGTTTGCATGTTCTCCCTGTGTCTCCTAGGGTAGGTACCCTCACAAAAACATGCAGTAATCCTGGTCTCTATACTGACTCCCCCTGGCCAGCCGGGGCACTTGATGGAGGGGAAAGGAACTGGTTGGAATAACGTGTTCCTTCCACGCGCTACGTCTAACCAGGGAACCTCCCCCCTGTTGGGTGATAAGAAGCGGCTTGCTAGCTCTCATGCATTGAAGGAGGCATGAGCTCGGCTATAGGCTCTCCCTAGGCTAGCAGAGGGAGTGTAGCGCCCAGGATTACATAGACAATTGGCACTGGGTAAAAAAAATGAGTTACAAAATCGTGGGATAAAAATGTAAGAAAAAAAAAGCAAAAGAGCAAGCAGGCCGGCTCTATTAGCTCAATGGTATAAAAAAAAAAGAAAAAGAGAATATGTCTGCACTTGTGCAGGAAAAAAGGGTTCAAATCCAGCTTTAAATACGGGGTGCCGTGATTTTCAGTGATCCCCCCCCCCCCCCCCCCTAAAACATAATCATCAGGTATTATGGTTACACTAGGAGGAAGATTTTTTTCAAAAAAGTGTACGCTCTATACTAGTGTATTTACTTTTGAAACGACAAGCTCACAACGTGTAAACAACGTGTAACACACGCACGCACGCACGCATGCGCACACACACACACACACACACACACACACACACACACACACACACACACACACACACAGGGTTTAAGTGGTTAAGTATTTTTCATAAAATTGAATTCCATTCTGAATGGGGACGCTAGCGTTCATGTGTCTTTTTCATGCCAAGGACCCCCAAATCAATGTGTTTGGCCACGGACCCCCACCTGAAAATGTTTTTTCCATAAACAAGATTTGTACTGTAAGAAAAAGAAAGATAGCCGATGTAATTTATCTAGATTTAAAGTGGTTAAACTGATTTCTATGTTAAATCAAATAATTGTGATGGGGACCCCCTGGAATCCCCTCAAGAAACCCCCAGGGGTCCCCGAACCCCACTTTGAGAACCACTCAGGTTAACCCATTGAACTTGTGATCAGTTTCCTGTTTATCCTGCGTGTGATTGGAGACATATTTGGTTAATCACCTGAATCCACATCTGCTCTTTGCTGCGATTGGATGATGCTTCAAAACGCTGACAGTGTGCTTTCCCACTGCCTCCTGGGAATTATTTAATACTGCCTGGCATAACGGAGGCAATGAGAAAGAAGCTGAGATTCAGTAATATCTGCCACGTGCACGCACACACACGTGCACATGCACGCACGCACGCACGCACGCACACATTTGTATTACTATACTAGGACATCAACATTTTAGGATGGCATTGAAAATAGCTGAAAGTAGCTAAACATTTGCAGAAAAATAGCAGGTCTACTTTTCGGTCGACATGATACGGAAACCTCGAATCCTAACTCCCCAATTTAACGTCTATACTAATCCTCTACAATTGTAGCCTGGGACCAGACAAATCTGCCAGTGCATTAAAAAAAAATGCACTCAGCGATTTGGGTCTGGCACCGCTCCATAGAGAATCCATTTCCTGCTCCAGAAGATGGGGGTGACCAATCAGGGCCCAGTATTCAAGTATGGGAGACTGTAATTGGTAGTTGGTTTGTAGGTCTAACCAATTGTGTCGAGAGTCATTGTTTTGATCCCGCCCCCTTGGGAAAAAAAACTTCCTCATGGAAGCACCAGACTCATATCCACGCAGTGATATAGTCTGGCTACGCGAGGCTACTACAATTGTGAGGACCAGTAAGATGGTCCTCACAATGTCTGTTTCTCACATTCTACTAGCTTGTAGGGACATTCAGTACTCACAGGTATAGTACAAGCTTGTGCGCGCCACAAACACGCGCGCACACACACACACACACACCATCTTCAACCAACCATCTTCAACCATTTGCCTGAGACATTTAATCACCAAATCAGCACACAGCGGGTTATTATCAGATTATGGGATTATCCCGTCGCCACTGGGAAATCCAACTGCCCAAACACACACACGCACACGCACACGCACGCACGCACACACACACACACACACACACACACACACACACACACACACACACACACACACACACACACACACACACACACACACACACACACACACACAGAGAGAGGACACAGAGAGAGGACACACAGACGTATGCATGGATGCAGTGCTTTTGTGACTTTACAGTCACAAGATCACCCTCTATAGGTAGGGAAGGGAAGTTGCTCCCACGCAAGACAATAACAGATTGATCCAAATACAACGGGTGTTCAGAACATTATCTCTGAAATCTTTCTACTACTTCTCTTAATAAACTTCTGTCTTTCTAACAAAAGCTTTTTTTTGCGTCAGGGTCATTCAAATGTTTTCTTATCTTCTCATATATTGTCTTTTAAGATACTGCATGATCATTTTTCTATTTCATTATCAGTGAGTCAATTTAATCTAATGTAAATCTAATGTTTTAAATCTAAAATATGAAAAAGGTTACTCTCCTACAGGAGAGCACCATTTATAGCTCCAAACCAGAAGTTAAAAAAACGACAAGCTCACAAGGCATTGTGACCATTGTTGTCACCATTGTTAGTGTAAATGGTGATGATGCTAGCATTGTTCCAGCACTGAGGCCTGCAGCCAGGTGTCCAGAGCTCGCTGATAAACAGATGGAGCGCTCTAGTGCTGAGGTGTCCTTCCTGTTCCCAGCACCGTAAATGTAGGAGCAAGTGATATAGTTTTTTTGTTCAAATAAACATTAAATACCTCTATGTCATACATGGGCAACTGGCGGCCCGGGGGCCACATGTTTCCCCCACCTTCACTTACTGCGGCCCACAGGTTAATATTGGATTACTGACATATTATTGATTTCAGCTGTTACAATTCCAAACACGCAAGCATGACCCTCTTTAATTACTTCAGTGTACATTAGTAGCTTAATAGTAGCTTAATGACTAGTATTAAAATGCTATTGTCTTTTTTTACATCCAATGTATTTGTATTTAAGTTCATAAAGTTAACCTAAGTATAACTACAGGATATGCTTATATAACTATATAATATATATTTATATTTAAGTTCATAAAGTTAACATAAGTATTACTAAATGCATTTGAAATTAAATTAAAATGTTACTTTTCAGGAACATAAATCCTTACCAATAGCTTTCTTCACAAATGTGTTCATAAAAAGGTGTCTACTAACACCTCTCAATTTGTTCCATCTCAACTCCCTTGAGAAACGTTGTGGGAGCCAATCAAAGTCGGGGCACCCAGAGGGCCTGGGCAGAAACTTAAAATTACAATTGGCCAAAATGAACTTGTAGGATGTCTAATTATAGGTTTTCAGGGGTCCAAAATCCATTCCAGTTATTAGTTTTAAGTAAAACATTACTCGTGGACATAAAATCGGTCACACCTACTTTTCAGGGGCCTATCCATCAAATTGTGGTTGCCATAATTGTCACTTAATTATCTGTGTTGAGTAGTATATTTTGATTCTTGGGGTTCTTAGAAAGTCAAATAAAGATATCTCCATTTTCTTCTGTTGTGTTTAGTTTGCACAATTAGCTAATTATTGGCCAAAAACTGGAAATCGTAATAATTTTGCTTCTAAATAACTTCATCATAATTCAATTACTGCATTTTTCACTTTTTCCAACTTAAAGAGATGATCCCAGACTCTCATAGACTTTAAGTCTATGTTTACATGTCCAGACATTATTACCTAACTAAATCATGCAACCCTTTGTCATCAGCATAATTTGCATAAATTATGTAATAAATAAGCTGAAACCAGGAAATAGTATAGCCAGCAAAAGCTGGCTGACCAGGTGGTGGAACTGAAGCATGGTCAGAGATCAATCTGAAAGAAGACATTGGCCAACACAAGTTTACCGCCCGCCTACATGCCCTCTTCACAGTGAGTGTGACCTGCTATGCACAGACAAGAGCAGCTCATGACCATACTCAAGGAACTGCCCAACCAGGATAGCACTAGTGATGATAACTTTGGCGATGCTGATCAGCAACCATACATCTACCAGTGATGGTTAGACCATGTAAACTAAGTAACTATCATGGATGGAATGGCAGTGGTACAGGGAATTGGAAAGCCATCATGGATCATGTGCCCAGCAGGCCACTGGCCACACTGGACAGCAAGTCCAAGGAGTGTATAGGGAGATCCATGTAGTGTATGACCACTACAATATCCCATCTTTACTGAAGGAGGCCACACGGAAGAGATTCCAGGGTGGCAAGCCTCCAACTACTTACCATGTGGAAGATGACAAACCATTGGGAAAGGTTTCAGCAAAACAGTTCCTGTCAAACAGCATCAAAGATGAGCAGACTGTCTATCTCGTCAAGAAAGCCCTCCAACTCTCCAACCAAAAGTTTATATAGTCACTCTCTATAGCTTGCACAAGTATAGTACAACATGTGGCCCATAGGCCAATAGCGTGAGTCAGCTTGATGTACAAGTAGGCTACATCCCCCAGCCATGATGTAAAAGTACACCCCCTGGACATGGCAAAAGTATGTCGCAGGGACTTCCAATCTAACCTTGATGTCTTTGTATGACCCGGCCAGGGAATCAAACCCGACCTCCCAATCTCAAGGCGGACAATCTAACCACCAGGCCACTAAACTGGTAGCTCATACAAAGAGGCTGCATAATCCTGACCTGCACAGCATGGATGCTGTCTGAAGAGGGGCAACAAAACTCTGGATTGAGTTCACTGACACTGATGTCTTTTTTTCTTGCAAAATGATGGTAGCATCAGCTATGCAAGCACACCTACGTACTCGGGAACAAGAAACAGATAATAGCAAGAACAAGATAACAGATAACAGTAGTGCATGCACTTGGTAAAGGGATGGCTGCAGCCTTACAATGGTCCCATGCCTTCTCTGTAGCTGACAGGACATTTTGCTGGTGGACATCGATGATGATGGGGCAGATGGAGATAACATGGTTACAAAACTGTGTAATGGAAGATGCCATCAAGACTAGTTTCATTAGTGTTTATTTTGTTTGTATATGTATACTCGGTAATAATTTCTCGTTTTCATACATTTTATGTGCACTATGCAGTTTATTGCTATTAAAATAAACTTTAATCTTGGTAGACTGACACATTTTTGTATTCTTTATTTTGATAACTATTTTTTGTACATAATGTATGCAAATGATACTAATAAGGAAAGGTTGCATGATTTAGTTATTGGAAGAGATTAATGTATGAACATCCAAACAGACTTAGACTCTCAGATCACCTCTCAATTATTAGCAAAAATATATCTATGTCCTGGTTTCAGCCAAATTATTACATTGTTTATGGAAAGTATACTAATTACAAATGGATGCATGATTTAGTCATTGCAAGATAATACATTTCTGGATATGGAAATAATAAACAGACTTTATGTCTATACTTTCAGCTTATTTATTACATCATTTATTTATGCCAATTATGCTGATGACAAAGGGTTGCATGACTTAATTATGGTAAGGTAATAATGTCTGGACATGGAGTCTATGAGAGTATGAGATGACCTCTCTAAGTTGAAAAAGTCAAACATTCTGCACTTTCTTGATTTCTTAATATTATTTGTGCATAATGTATGCATATTATGGTAATGAGGAAAGGTTGCATGACTGCACCATGGTAATCGATTCATTTCTGGACATCTCAAACACGGACCAGTTTTTGACCAATACATAATTATGCAAATTACACAAACAACAAAATAAAATTGAGATATCTTTATTTGACTTTCTAAGATCCCAACAATCAAAATGTACCACTCAACAACCACAAAATGTACCACTCAACAAAGTATATAAATAAGTGACAATTACGGCCACCACAATTTGATGGATAGGCTCCCTGAAAAGTAGGCGTGGCTAATTTTATGGCCAGGAGTACTTTTTTACTAAAAACTAATGGTTGGAAAACTTAACTTGGAATGGATTCAGGGTAAACCTATAATTACATTTTGGACAATTGTAATTTTTCCAAGTTTTTGCCCAGGCCCTCCAGGTACCCCAACTTTGATTGGCTCCCACAAAGTTTCCCAAGGGAGTTGGGTTGGAATAAATTCAGAGGTGTTACACCTTTATGAAAACATTTTTGAAGAAAGCTATTGGTAAGCATTTATTTTCCAGATTGGTCAGAAAGTTGTCTAACTTTCCCTAACTACATAGGAGGGAATTGAGGTGGTTTACAGTTCTGCTGGTTTGGCGTGTCAGAGACAGATAGGCTATGTTTAGTCTATCTGCATAGAGCTGATGTCCCTGCAACTGAATGCAGTGCAGGACAGATTGACAGAACGTCACTTCACTTCACTTCAGCCTGCCTTGCTTTTCCCTGGGTTTTAAATAGAACTGTTCACCCCCTAATTCTATTTCTTCCATTGTTAGCAATCCATAGAATGGAAACTGACAGGGGAGTGAAGTTCGGGTCAACGGCGAGAGAGAGAGAGGTATGAGAGCAGAAAAACAGAGAAAGCAATCTTATAATCTCCTTCTTTCTTTAATTAACCTCTGGAACACTAGCATCCCTATTCTGAGGTGAACTCAGCAAAAATAGCAGATCCACAGATCGCTATATTTGCCGAAGACATTTGATGTAGAAGAAAATACAAGCAGATGATAAAAGATGACAGTCTGTCATTTAATATTGTGCTGTTGGGTTGAAACCTTGTATGTCCAAGACCGTTCCTTTTTTATTATTACTTTAAAAACTATAGCCTGAAAATAGCCTGACACCAGGGTTTCCGGTTAGACCGATAAAATGTTTAATTGGCCGTTAAAATGTTGTTATTGGGCTATTTTATTATTTAAGCCTATTATTAACACATTGGGTGCCAGCATTTCAAGGTTTCTGCCCAACAGCAACAATATGCTTTTGTTATGCATTCCTCCCTATCGCATTTACTTATATAGCTTTTTGATGTTTTGTTTTCCTTTTAGATGTATTTTTATGGTGAGGCTCTGGCAGTAGTGATGGCCACTGTTTAGCCCAGTGGTTCAAACATTTTAGCTTGAGACCCAAAAGAGAAATTTGATGTCTTCCCAGGACCCAAACTAGTGAAAAAAGATGATCTACAAGCTCACACACAACAAATTGTGGTGTGACACGGGAGAGCTTGTAGATCTGCTAATTTCACTACTTCTTAAAGTTATTTTTTTTCCCCTCAGATTTGTTGTATATTCGTGAAATTCTTTTGAAACAAATATGTTTGAAATGTTTTTTAATTCATGGATTTTTTTCTGTTTGTTTGTTTGTTTATTCGTTCAGTCATTCATTAATTTGTTCATTCATTCATTGTATCTGCTTTGTTTCTGTATTAAAGTGTCCAATAAAAAAATTGTTGTTTTCTAAAAAAAGGACAACCTCCCGTGCTTCTACAAGGGTACATCAGTCCTCGCCCTCCCCTCAGTATTTGGGGTTTAGGGACGGGGACGTCATGAAGCAGTGTGTACACTCTGCTCCCAGTAGAACACACACACACACACACAGGAGCTGTCCAGACCGTCTGGCAGAGTAACCCCGCCGTTTAGCAGGCCGTCCTCACTCACTAAATATAAACCACTTCCTGTCTCCAGTCTTCTCCTGGCTCAATGATTCTCAATCGTGTTTAGTTGCAGGGACCCCCGGTTTGATTCGCATCAGGCCACGGACCCCCACTTGACACCACTTGTTTAATCTCTGGAACCCGTCTCTACAATGCTAATTTAGAGTTACAGACCTGTAAGGGTACATTCGGTTCCGTTCGTACACTCTTAAGAATTACAGGCCTGTAAGAGTACATTTGGTTCCATTTGTATAGACCCAAGTGTCTATTTCAACCCTTGTTGGTCCCCAGGCCTGATGTCGACAAACATTGGTGTAAATGAGCAACCAGCTGGGAAAAAACTGAGACCGTAAATTATGTGGAAATGTGAAGGTGAGAACAGCCCCAGCCAAACGAGCAGGGTTTACCCTCAGCAGCCCGACTGGGTGATGTCTCCACCAGAGCTCTTGGTGGTCTCCAGGGTGGTGAACTCCTCTGCGCAGGTGGGGTGGATACCGATGGTGCCGTCCAGCTGAGCTTTGGTCAGGCCACACTTCATGGCCGCACCGAAGCCCTGCGTCACCTCGCCGGCATTCGGACCCAAGTAGTGGAACCCGATCACGCGATCGTCGTCCAGCTTGCAGATGACCTTGGAGTAGCACTTGTTCTTGTCCCTGTTGGGCACCGCAAACTCCAGGGGCGAGAACAGCTTGTGGAACACCTCGATGTTGTCCTGGCCGTACAGTTCTGCGGCCCTCTCCTCGGAGAGGCCGCAGGAGCCGTACTCTAGTGGGGTGAATACCGTGGTGGGCACGTTGACGTAGTCGCACTTGAGCGCCGAGCCGGCATACAGGCGCCGCGCCAGCAGCTTGCCGGCCTGGATGGCCACCGGCGTCAGCTCCCACTTGCCCTCTAGGATATCCCCGACGGCGTAGATGTGGGGCACGTTGGTCTGCTCCTCGTCGCTCACCGGGATCTTCCCATTCTCGGGATTGACCTCGACTCCCGCCGCCTCCAGGCCCATCTTGTCTGTGCAGGCATCCCGGCCGACCGCTATCAACACAGTGTTGTATTCACCCTCGACGAGCGCATCGCTCTCCGCGGAGCGGGACGTTACTCTCAGCCTGCCGGGCGCACCCGCCTCCAACTCCTCCACCTTCACCGGAACGTGTCTGCGGAGGAACCTGACGCCGTGCGCCTCCATGTGCCGGCCGGCCCGTTCGGCCACGTCTTGGTCGAAGCCTCTGAGGAGGACGGACCTCACCATGACGGTCACGTCCAGGCCGATGCCGGCCAGGAAGCCGGCGCACTCCAGGGCCACGTAGGAGGCCCCGATCACCAGCGTCTTCCCGGGACAGTGGGGCAGCCAGAACAGGTCGTCGCTGGTGATGCAGTGTTCCTTGTCTCCCGGGATGCCCAGGTAGCGAGGCCTCTGGCCCGTGGCCAGGACAAACGTGGCTGCCGTGTGGAAGGTTTCCTTGCTCACCTTACCTTGCTTGCTTATTTTCACCGCCTTGATCTTGTGCGGCTCGGTGAACTCTGCGTAGGCGTTGACGTAATCAACTTTTTTGTCCGTCAGCGCCACCCTGTAGTTGAAGTTGAGCTCTTTGATGTGGTCGTTGACGGCCTCCCTCATGCTCGCCCAGTTGTGCGTTGCCGTCTCGCCGATCTCCCAGCCAAACGTGGGGGCGTCCCGCACGGCCGTGCCGAGCACGGCCGCCTGGTGCATGAGCTTCTTGGGGATGCAGCCCACGTTCACACACGTCCCACCCAGACCCCAGGTGGTCCCTTTCGGCGTCGGGACCACGTAGTCCAAAACCATCACCTTCTTCCCCAGCGCGGCGGCTTCTTTCGAGCAGGCCATGCCGCCGGAGCCTCCGCCGATGACGATGAGGTCGTAATCGTAGGCATTCCTGTCTCCTCCACTCAGCAGCTGCTGCAGCACGCCGTCCTTGTGCGCCTGCATGGTGTCGTCGCAGCCACCCACGTGCGTGCCGTTGACGAAGACGTTGGGCACGGTCTTCTGACCCGTCATCTCCAACAGCACGTCCTGATACCCGGGTCCGTCCTGGGCGTGGTCCAGCTCCACCGCGTTGCATTCCACCTCCAGCTCTTTGAACAGACCCTTCACCTTTACGCAGTATGGACAGTGGCTCTTGCTGAATATGACCACCGCGTTGGTGTCGATGAGTGCCCGGATTCTGGACTTGAGTTCCTTACGACCGGAGTCGTTCCCGACGGGAGGCATATCCGTCATGTTTGCGTCTGCTTCTTTAAAGACGATAAATGCCTCAATTGACCAGAGTTTTTCCCCAATAAAATGTACCCTACAGCTGAGTTGTGTGCTATATTAGATGGACCTTGTATCATCAGTGTGTCAAAACATACATGTTGGACAGTGGGAGTATCCGTGAGAGCTCTGCTATTTAAATTGTACCAGCAGCACAAATGTCACGGCAATAATAGTGCCTCACATGTAGTGACATCATGATTTTGCCCAAATATGGAGATTACATCATTTGTTTTACCGCAAATGATGACTAATGCTCTATATTTATCTAAACAGAAGTTGTAATTCCCACTACAAGAAAACACAGAGAGAGAGAGAGAGAGAGAGAGAGAGAGAGAGCATCAGCTGGTGATGTTTTGCAGGTCCTGAGGCCGTGCAGCATCTGGGACATTTACACTGTGTGTGTGTGTGTGTGTGTGTGTGTGTGTGTGTGTGTGTGTGTGTGTGTGTGTGTGTGTGTGTGTGTGTGTGTGTGTGTGTGTGTGTGTGTGTGTGTGTGTGTGTGTGTGTGTGTGTGTGTGTGCTGCTGGACCCCGGGGACTGCAGTGTGAAGCCGTTCGCTCGGATCAGCGCTTCTTCCGGAACCATCGGACGGTGTGGTAATGCTGCCGTCAGACCTTATAGCTGACTGATCCTCAATGCGTTCGTCTTTGAGCTGGGAACGCTTTGTTATCCCTTTGGTTGCACAGCCCCTCCACACTGTCGCTGTCGGGTGGAAACCTCGTAAGTCCAGATTATTTAACCCATTAAGACCTGAGACCGATTCTACAAATGCTTTCTAAACCAGTAGTTCTTTCAATATTTATTAAAAAAAACAAAACAATGCGGCACGAAGTGACGCATTGTGAGCTTGTAGATATTTTTGAATAGCCAAGGCAATTATCTAAAGTGACACAGATGGTTTCCCGATTTAATGGGTTAGAAAAACGTTTAAAATGTGCAATTGTGCAACCCTCTTGTATGGCAAAGTAGGGCGTTAATTCATGGACAAAAGTGTAAATAAGGAGATATGAGGTTTCTGCCCGATTGCAACAATATTCTAGTTACTTATGGAATATTAGGGGGGTGGGCATAATTACAAAACTGTACTCAAGCACAATACTTGAGTACATGTACTTCCTTATTTCCCACCCCTGATGAAATCATTGAACGGCGAAGTTTAGAGAATGTCGAAAGAACCAAGGTCAAGAGTATACACAGTATAATTTGTATTCATCGCGTAGCCTGATGCAGTTACCGCTGACGCGGCCAATTCTTTTCTTCCTTGTGGGAAAAAACTCATGTATATTCATTAAAAAGACAAAACCAAGATATTTATAAGAAGTCTTATCGGAGTCTCCCACAGCCTTGTGGGGGACTGTGATAAGACAAGAGGCTAAAGGCAAAACACACTGACGGAACAGCCACTGATGGAGGAGCACCACAGGCAAATATGCACATATTGTATTTTTTCTTTTTATATTGGAAGCTTGTATCATACAGAGTCAGATACAGTACGGTGTATCAATCTATGTTCCAAACTAGTTTTTTTTTTGCCCCCCCCCCCCCCCCCCCACACACACACAGACACACACACACACACACACACACACACACAAAAACACTTTTTACTCCACTACAATTATTTGAACACTTTAGCTACTTTGCATATTTAGATTCTTATGAACTTTGCTTTCTGCTCACAATGTTTTGTTTTCATTCGGGTTTTTTTAGATTACAATTATTATTATTATTAATGAATTATACAAGAGGAGACTATGTTTTCACTTTCCGTCCCCCGTCCCCCTCGGCCAAGCTAACATTGGTCAAGCCTCACGTGACACGTGACAATACGTTGAAAGAGTGTGCTCGGATTGGCTAGTGAGACGCATGACGTATAGCGGCCTTTAAATAGATGTGTCACTTTGAAAGAGTCTTGGTCTCTTTCAAAGTGAGGTAAGACAGGAATAATCACGAAATGGCTGAGAAATGGCGGAGCAATACATTATGTAGACACACTGGTGTCATCACAATACGTAATATAAATAGCTTAGACAGGATTAATCAAGAACAGTACATTCCAGTACAAACTGATATCACAGTTGATGACAGTTGATAGCACGGTTCTGCTGGCGGAGACTTGTGCTCCGAGGAGCACATTTTCTAGTTATTATTATTATTATTGTCTCCGCCAGGAGAGTTTGTTTTCACTTTCCGTCAGCCAAGCAAACATTGGTCGAGCCTCACGTGACACTTGACAATACGGTGAAATAGTGTGATCTGATTGGCTAGTGACATATAACGGGCTATGAATACATGTGTCACTTTGCCTTGCCTCTTTCAAAGTGAGGTAAGACAGGAATAATCACGAAATGGCTGAGAAATGGCGGATACTGTAACAATTGGATAGGACACTTACACAGACAGGACAGATAGGACACTTATACAGACAGGACGGATAGGACACTTATACAGACAGGACGGATAGGACACTTATACAGACAGGACGGATAGGACACTTATACAGACAGGACGGATAGGACACTTACATAGACAGGACGGATAGGACACTTATACAGACAGGACGGATAGGACACTTATACAGACAGGACGGATAGGACACTTATACAGACAGGACGGATAGGACAGTTATACAGTAACTCCAGGTGGGGATACCAGTTTTATCCAACTAAGGTTTGGATAAAACAGACGGATAGGACACGGATAGGACACTTGTGTCATGTTACTATGACACAGTAACATGTTCTAATTAGAACATAAGAATTAGAACATTCCCAACATTCCCAACATTCCCAACATTCCCAACATTCCCAACATTCCCAACACAAGTCTGCTGGCGGAGACTTGTGCTCCGAGGAGCACTTTTTCTAGTTATTATTATTATTGTCTCCGCCAGGAGACTATGTTTTCACTTTCCGTCCCCCCCCCTCGGCCAAGCTAACATTGGTCAAGCCTCACGTGACACCTGACAATACGTTGAAAGAGTGTGCTCTGATTGGCTAGTGAGACGCATGACGTATAGCGGCCTATAAATAGATGTGTCACTTTGAAAGAGTCTTGGCATCTTTCAAAGTGAGGTAAGACAGGAGTAATCACGAAATGGCTGAGAAATGGCGGAGTAACACTTAAGACAGGATTAATCAAGTAACACTTAAGACAGGATTAATCAGGAACAGTACTGGCAGAGACCTGTGCTCCGAGGAGCACATTTTCTAGTTATTATTATTATTGTCTCCGCCAGGAGAGTTTGTTTTCACTTTCCGTCAGCCAAGCAAACATTGGTCGAGCCTCACGTGACACTTGACAATACGGTGAAATAGTGTGATCTGATTGGCTAGTGACATATAACGGGCTATGAATACATGTGTCACTTTGCCTTGCCTCTTTCAAAGTGAGGTAAGACAGGAATAATCACGAAATGGCTGAGAAATGGCGGATACTGTAACAATTGGATAGGACACTTACTGTACACAGACAGGATAGATAGGACACTTAAACAGACAGGACGGATAGGACACTTACATAGACAGGACGGATAGGACACTTATACAGACAGGACGGATAGGACACTTATACAGACAGGACGGATAGGACACTTATACAGACAGGACGGATAGGACACTTATACAGACGGATAGGACACTTGTGTCATGTTACTATGACACAGTAACATGTTCTATTTTTTGTAAGAATTAGAACATAAGAATTAGAACATTCCCAACATTCCCAACACAAGTCTGCTGGCGGAGACTTGTGCTCCGAGGAGCACTTTTTCTAGTTATTATTATTATCCTTGACGCTGCAATACTATCCAGAGTAATACTATCCCCTGACTATAGACGGGTTTCCGCGCGACGTCATCACAGAGCAGAATGCGCAATCTGCGCATGCTTGGGGTAGAACGAACCCGGAAGCGCCGTTCACTCTGATGTTGTGTTCGGGAGTTAGATAGGCATAATGCTGCTATTATAGGCATAATAGGCATAATGCTGCTATTATATACAAATAAAGGACAAACAGATCCAACTTCCGACAAATCATTTTTATTGAGTAAACAAGATATTACAAACTGCATAATTTAATCTACTTTCATTAAACCCGGTGAAGACCATTTCTTTTATGAATGGACATTTGACCAGAGCTGCTGCGGGTAATAGCGCCCTCTATAGGCTCACTTTAGAAATCGCATGCAAATCCCTCTCTTGCGCGCGCAGCATCCTCTCATGTTTACAAACAGGAAACCCGTCTATACAGAGCAGAGCCTTGAGGAGCTTTCTGTAGGTGCATAAATATACTACAAAGTGGACTGTTGAATGGGGACATGAACTACTGAATGGAGACATGGACTATTGCATGTGGACAAGGACTATTGAATGGGGACATGGACTATTGCATGTGGACATGGACTATTGAATGGGGACATGGACTATTTCATGGGGACATGGACTATTTCATGTGGACATGGACTATTTCATGTGGACATGGACTATTGCATGTGGACATGGACTATTGAATGGGGACATGGACTATTGCATGTGGACAATGACTATTGAATGGGGACATGGACTATTGCATGTGGACAAGGACTATTGAATGGGGACATGGACTATTGCATGTGGACAAGGACTATTGCATGTGGACATGGACTATTGCATGTGGACATTGGACTATTGAATGGGGACATGGACTATTGCATGTGGACAAGGACTATTGAATGGGGACATGGACTATTGCATGTGGACAAGGACTATTGAATGGGGACATGGACTATTGCATGTGGACAAGGACTATTGAATGGGGACATGGACTATTGAATGGGGACATGGACTATTGAATGGGGACATGGACTATTGAATGGGGACGTGGACTATTGCATACATGGACTATTGAATGGGGACATGGGCAATTATATGTGGACATGAACTATTGCATGTGGACATGGGCTATTGAATGGTCATCACATACCTTACCACTGTGCGTGCGTGCGTGCGTGCGTGCGTGCGTGCGTGCGTGCGTGCGTGCGTGCGTGCGTGCGTGCGTGCGTTTATCCCAGTGGGATGGGAGTGGGGGAGGGCAGAGATGAAAGGATAGAGCAGATGATAAGCTAGATAAAGTGCAACCGCATGCTAAACTGCCACCTTCAATGACCTCGCTGCAGCGCTTACACATTCAATGCTATGGGAACTACATATGTTTTATTATTATTATTATTATTATTATTATTATTATTATTATTATTATTATTATTATTATTATTATTATTATTATTATTATTATTATTATTATTATATGTGTATCAGTTGTACCACTACCTCAAGCTTGGATTTAGGAGGGAGATTTATTCGGTTTGTTTTAAGGTACATCGTTCAATACAATACAATACAATAATTCTAATGTCGGCCTTGCAACTCTACAGAGGCTTGTAATAATAATGTTGGGTAAACTTTACTTTCTCGGGATGTGGAACAGCCACCTGGTCTTTCCCTGCCCAAATATGTCAGTCTTCAGTGAGCATTCTTTACTTATTTAACTAGGCTATTGTGTCACCTATCTCCCATTCAGAATGACCTCATTCGACTGCTTCAGAGAAGGGGTATGTCTGAAGAAATCTCATTTGCTACTAACCACTTAACCCATTAAGACCGGGATCGCATCTGTGTCATTTTTAGATTTATTTGGCTCTAAAATAGCAGATATACAAAATCATAGCGCGGTACCGAGTCCCGCGCTTAGAGCTTGTAGATCTGCTATTTATTTTTTTTGAATCTTGACAATTTGTGAAAATCTTTGAATATATATATTTTTTAAGCAAACATTTTTAACTCAAATCTTTGCTTCTGGAGATTCTAGTCTTCTAAATCTTAACAGTTTTTTGAAAAAAAGGTATGTTTCTATACCAATGGTTCAATTTGAGTAAAATATTTTCGCTTTAAAAAATATATAGATATTCAAAGATTTGCACTCATTTTCACGATTTTTCTTTAAAAAATTGCAGATCTACAAGCTCATAGCTCGGCACTCGGTGCCGCGCTATGAGCTTGTAGATCTGCTATTTGTTGAATAGAAAAATAAATCTAAAATGACAAAGATGTGTTCCCGGTCTTAATAACCCATTAAGAAAACCTTCTACAAACGCCTTCTAAAGCATGGTTCTCAAACGTTTTCATGCCAAGGACCCCCAAAATGATATTTATTCGACCGCGGACACCCATCTGAAAATGTTTGTACAAGCTCGCAGCGCTGCGCGAAGTGACACGCTGTGTGCTTGCAAATCTGCTATTTTTGAGAGACTATTTTAAACCACTGTTCATAATTCTAAGAGTTTTCTGAAAAACGTACGTTGCTGTGTATCGCTAAAATCTGAAATGCTGTCCCTGTTTTAATGGGTTAAACCCTATTCTTAGTCAAACAGACCTTAGTTACATACAACTCCAGTTGGGCCCGCTTGTATCCGCTACACCAAATTGCTTCGTGCAAAACAGCGATCTACAAGCTCACAGCGCGCCGCACGGCGCGATGTGAGCTTGTTGATCTGCTATTCTTCGCAAATATTGAAAGTATTGGAAAATGTTGAATAATTTAGAATTCTTTTGAATACAAATCTTCTCTTCAGGGGGACCCCGGCACAAAACATTTTCAGATGGGGGTCTGCGTGCCAAATACATATCAATTTGGGAGTCCTTGACATGAAAAAAAGTTTGAGAACCAATGGTGTACAGGGAATAGATCAGCCACGCACAGCTCCAATGTTATCATTAAGTATGCTGATGGCACGGTGGTGATGGGTCTGATCGACAACAAACGATGAGTCTGCCTACAGGGGCGAGGTTGGAACACTAACACGGTGGTGCCAGGACCTCACTCTCGACGACAACAACAACAAGGAGCTGATCGTGGATTTTAGGAAGGTGATGAGAGAGCAACGACCCTATTCACATAGACACATAGACAGTGTTGAATTATTTGAAATATTTAGTTACTAGTTTCTTGGTAGATTTAGATCATTAATACAAAACATATGTTAAACCAATTAAGCCCTATTTTGTACTTTGGCTATTTGAAAATTGGCAATCTACTAACACGTCAGAAAAAAAACAGAAAATAGAAAAAGGGAATGGGACATTCTTCATATTGAGTACTTTTACCTTTGGTACTTTAAGTATATTTGTCACTGTTTGCATTGACTGACAGAGTTAAAACATTGTCTATAGCTGCCCTTGCCAGCGTTTTCACTAACCTTTGAAAATATTTGAGAATATTTTCCTTCACAACGATCCACCCGCCAATCGCTTTAAAAGACGAAGGGGGGTCTTGTAGAATCAGAGAAAAGTAATTGTGCCGCCGTGATAATCCATTCCATAGTTATTGGCAGTTGAATGTAGTTTGTTTTCGCCAAAAAGCAACGGGAAGCAGAGAAAATTTGATTTTTATAAATGCTATAATAGTAAACAAAACCAGCATCATCATGATTCACAGGCTGCGGAACAGCGCCCTCTAGCAAAAACCATTGAAAACACTTGTCAATTCGTCATTGGCAGTGTGAGCCACCGCAAATACATTGCTGCTATGCTCAGGCACCTTAGTTTGTCTCTTATCTCAGGTACTTTGTAAATATGTAGATAACTTGTTTTTGGCCTTCTCCCACTTGCCCCCTACCCCTCTTCTTCTTCTTCTTCTCTCTCCCCACTCTTCTTTCTACGGAATCTAACGTTGCGATGGGAGTGATGTACAAAAACAAATTTCACCCACTTTTTTTACCTTGTAAACCTGTGATGTGACAATAAACCTGATTCTGATTCTAAATGACGAGTGTACTCGTCAATGGTAGCCAATGAGTTAAAATAAATAAGAAGATATACAAAGCCACAATATATCCATTATTAAACAGCACTGTCAGTGGTCATGAAATAATAGTGTTGATTCAAAAACAGGACTGTCCATGGTCCTGAATTATGTTTCATCATGCGGCACTGTCTGTGGTTTTGAAATAACAGCACTATGATGGGATTATATATATATATATATATATATATACATACATATATACACACACACACACACACACACACACACACACACACACACACACACACACACACACATACACACACACACACACACACACACACACACACATTGCTGAGGATAACAGCGTTACAGTACCAAAATACTTTTTTGGGTAAACCCGACGTGTTAGTTTTGCAATTAGAGTACTTAGTTACTAGCCTGGGCAGCATTCCTTTTCGGGTATATGATCCGGTCGGGAAAAAAAAGAAAAGCGACCGGATCGCGACAAACCGGAAAGACGTCTCACCCCAAAATAGGTCCGTCCCCAAAATCCTTGATACGGCGTAGTTTAGCTTATTTTTTAAATATAAATGTGAGTGTACTTTCCAGAGACTATTTAGCGTCTGTATTATCCATATTATCCCACGGGGAAATTCTATTCCATTTAAATAGGGATTGGGGAACCAAAACAAAGCGGCACCGCAAAACCGGATCGCGACAAAACCGGAAAGAGGATGCTTTTTTTTCTTTTTTTTTCAGTAGGCGTGGTCTAGACCGGATCATATGGGCCTTCAGTAACGAATACCAGGCTTTCCTCCGAGGTGGAAAGACTGGTGATGCGAGGTTACTTAGTTACCGTTTCCAAAATAATGGTGGTACTTTGTTACATTTAAGACCTATATTTCCCTGTTCTTTCTGTCAGAAAATCTATCCGACGCAATTGGGTTGTTTCCTGATACATGGACAAGCTTGTTTCTGTCAACTGAGACTTGCACGGATGTTACACGGGTGACCGATTCTACTAAAAGGGACACCGCTTTTGGTGTGACACACAGCTGACCGTATTACTGGTAGTGTGTACATTAATTTGTCGCAGGTGTGCGACATGGCAGAGATTGAGAGAAGACAGAGAGGTTTCCGTTTAGTACGGTCATGGAAGTATTCACAATATTTTTGGATTTATTGGTGGATGAACGTCAGTCAATGCAAATTAGGAGAACGTCAATGCAAATTAGCATTGGTGAAGCCCAGCACAGTGCCACAACACTCCGGGTAGGCTGCACTCTTGATTTTATGTTTACCAAACGTCCTCGCAGAGGGGCATTAATCGTCAGTAACGCAGACATAATCTAATGAGTTACTTTTCTCAGAAGGTAATCCTGTATCGTAACAGAACTAGAGGGTCGGGGCGCTGCGCGCCCCTCCCCCCTAGCCGCTGCGCGGTGCTTTGTGTTTGTTGGTCTCTATAATATATAAAGCCATAATAGGAGATGTTCCCAATGGAGCTATGCCCAAATATGGAGTGTGTTGTGTGACCTCACTTGGGTCTCGTTGGGCGGTTATATAAAGCCATAATAGGAGATGTTCCCAATGGAGCTATGCCCAAATATGGAGTGTGTTGTCTGACCTCACTTGGGTCTCGTTGGGCGGTGGTCGGCGATGACGCTAAGGAACAACATGGCCGACTGTAATGTTGTGAGTTTGTGTTGGCCGCAATTAATTATGCTGCGAGGGGGCAGATGTGTGCTGAGCAGTATGAAGTGGCCTACAGACTGCGCGTAGTAATTCTGCACGTTGTGGCTTGTCTTGTTAGTGACATTGATATGTTGTTTTTGTGTTTAGTCCCACACAGTGGCAGTTTTTTTTGGGGGGTTTTGGGTTTAGAAATGTATATATAGATACTTTTTAACATAATGACTTACTTTTAAAAGTAACGTTAGCCAACACTATGTGTGTGTGTGTGTGTGTGTGTGTGTGTGTGTGTGTGTGTGTGTGTGTGTGTGTGTGTGTGTGTGTGTGTGTGTGTGTGTGTGTGTGTGTGTGTGTGTGTGTGTGTGTGTGTATGTATATGTATATATGTATATATGTATATATATATATATATATATATATATATTTATATATTTATATATTTATATATAATATATATATACATACACAGAAGGTTTGACCACATATCCAGCCCTTGGCTTTTTGCCTTGGGCGAGAGAAGGAGTGATAAAAAGGAGTGGGTGATAAGCTAGCTAAAGTGCAAGCGCATGCTTAACTGTCACCTTCTGTGCCCCCCCCACTGCAGGGGGAAAGTCCACATGTCAGGCTTGGACAGACATTGGCAGCCAAACAAAGACACTGAAGGCCTAATTGCTCCCAGTGCGCTCACTTGGACCAGCACACTGCTGCTCCCATACACTGTAATAGGAGAGGGTCAGATGCACAGGGGTAATTTCCCATCGGGCATCGGCATACTTGCTGGTGTGGTAGACCAGGGCTTCCCAAACTTTTTTTTTCTTTTCTTTTTTTTCCAGCTGCTCGAGACACAGAAGATACATTTGGTGTCTACCCATGCACCAACTTACATTATGAATTAATAACTAGTATTCCTATTTAAAACTATAGGACCATGTTGCAATGTGACGCGTTGTGAACTTGTACAGTCCTATTTACTGTATCCTATCACTAGGCTTGAGTTACATAATATGTGTGTGTGTGTGTGTGTGTGTGTGTGTGTGTGTGTGTGTGTGTGTGTGTGTGTGTGTGTGTGTGTGCGTGCGTGCGTGCGTGCGTGCGTGCGTGCGTGCGTGCGTGCGTGCGTGCGTGCGTGCGCGCGTGTGTATGTATATATATATATATATATTATATATATATATATATATATATATATATGAAGATGTCCCCAATGAAAAGCATTCACGAGAGCTTGAGACTAAAGTGGTTCTCAACCTGGGGCTCGCGACCCCCAGGGGGGTCGCCAAATAATTTGGGGGGGTCACCAGATTTTTTGGTGAATTTGAAAAATAAATAAATAAATAAATAAAATATATATATATATATATATATATATATATATATATATATGAAGATGTCCCCAATGAAAAGCATTCACGAGAGCTTGAGACTAAAGTGGTTCTCAACCCAGGGGGGTCGCCAAATAATTTGGGGGGGTCACCAGATTTTTTGGTGAATTTGAAAAAAAAAAAAAAAAAAAACATTTTTTTTTATTTTATTTTTTTTACAAAATATTTTTTTATGTTATCATTAATTCATGTTTTATCAGTTAATTTACTCAATTTACCCGCTTTTTGCAAAAATGTTTTGATAATAAACAATTATCAAATAACCTATTATAATTAAATAACCTTCGCGCGCGCGAACGGGACCGCTCGCACGCGCGAACGGGACCGCGCGCGTGCACGCGGGGGGTCGCGGGAAATAATATCATTATTTTGGGGGTCGCGGCCTGAAAAGGTTGAGAACCCCATCCATTTGAGAACATGTTCTTTTTTTCCCATTTCCTAAAAAAGTTACTGTTTTTGACATACAAGGTTTCCACCCGACAGTCCAAAGCTTTTCTATTCCTTACATTTGCTTCTTTTTTGTTTACCAAAATCTTCCCCTCAATACAGCAAGACATGGATGCTGGGGTTTAAGTTGTTAATGCTCAACTAAACCACATGATTGTATTATCAGCAAATCATTTCAATGCTAGCCAAAGGCCAAGCAATGTAACAACACAAATATACATGCAGACAGAGACTAATATTGTCATCAAACCATATACAATATACAATTGAGCAACCACCCCAATTGTATAAGTTATATTATATTATCATATTCTATACAGATGGGATCAGGGACGTGCAGAGGGAATTTGAGGGGCAGGGGCTTGAAAGGGCATCTCACCTCCACAGAGCGCAGGTAAGATTTTTTTTACATTTCTACACAGATTTAGAGGAAGATCTCATTTTAAATTAACACTAGGAATCTAGGATTATACTGGAAAAAAAACTCCACAAACTGAATAATATTCATACAAAAGTTACAATTGTCATAACACTGGTCTGATATTTGCTCCTTTTCTCTCTCACTTTCATCTCACTCCCTGTTTTGCACTCCAACAGACAGATAGCATAGCAACACAGGCAAAAATACTAAGCTGATGTAATAATAATTACTATCATCATTATTATTAACTGCATGTCTGCCTCTTTTAATACCACACACACACACACACACACACACACACACACACACACACACACACACACACACACACACACACACACATATATAGTATATATATATACACATTAGGGCCGGGACTTTATCGCATTCATTTCGATCAATTAATTACAGAAAGAATATTGCGTTAAAAAAAATTAATCGCACCTATTTTTGCACCGCGGAACGTTTCTCGTTGGACGAGTTTCAGACGCACCGATCATACCAGCGCACCAACCCCAACATGGTTCTCACACAACAACAAACTGCAGCCAGCACGGTGCATGAAAACATGAATGAAGGCGCGACCGCATAGCCTGCTTGATAATGTTGGCTGGGCAAATCAGAATCTGTAATGGATGCCCCCCCTACGCGCGCAAGCTCCCCCCCACCCCACGATTAATTGCGATTAATTAATTACAAAGCCTCTAATTAATTAGATTATTTTTTTTAATCGAGTCCCAGCCCTAATACACATATACACTTATATATATACACACACACACACACGCACGCACGCACGCACGCACGCACGCACACACACACACACACACACACACACACACACACCTCCATTCATACTATGAAATCAAAGTATTTGAATATTGCTACCGTCAGACTGCCGTCTGTCAACGCCATTTACCACTTGCACAAACATAGCGTTACAAAACAGGACATCAAAGGCACATCCAACACACAACTGAACGCATTTAACATAGACACAGGACTTACATTTTGCATGAACGCACAAAAACGTCAGTGAATTTGAGCACAACTTCTTAAACTGCATGCGACACACTTCTGACTGACATGAACCACCTGAGCACCTTGTTTGACGTGAACACCACACGCTCTGACAGATCAAAGTAGCGCTGATTAACCGCAGGTGCGTGCATGCGTGTGAGCAAACCCAATTCAACTAAGTATTAGTTTGCTAAATCTAGAGGCATTTAAGTGGTTAAATATGTGCAAGAAAATGATGGACAATACTGAAAAAAACACACCACCACCATTCCATAATTTCTTAAAGTTTCGGTCGCATGGAGACATCACATAATGTTTTGGTCTAGAGCTGAAAGGTAGCCCATAGGGAACTAGAGGTGCTCCAGTGTGGTGTGCCAGTCAATCAAAGGTTACACTGTCTACACGAGAGAGAGAGAGAGAGAGAGAGAGAGAGAGAGAGAGAGAGAGAGAGAGAGAGAGAGAGAGAGAAAATACCGTATTGCCAATGCCTGTCTTATGAAAAAGCCAAAGCCATTACATTACATTGCAAGCCAAAGCCATTACAAGCAGGAATTGTGTGGAGAGAGAAGAAATGATGAAACAAAAACATATTGTCTCTGTCGGGTGGAAACCTCATATGTCCAAGACTGTTACTTTTCAGGGTTCAAATAAAAAACAGCAAAGTAGCAGATCTACAAACTCAAAGCTATTTCTGATGCTTTTGTAAGACACAGTAGTATGATCAAATACGGCATTAATTTACGAAAAAACAAAAATCTTGAATATGGAGAGGAGGTTTCTGCCCGACAGCGACAATATCTTTCCTGCGCCATTGGAGCTCTGAAAAATGTTAAAGGAGACACACCATGAATTTAAAAAAATATTTGATATTTAATATCATATGGTGTATGTCCCTCAAACCATTTTCAAAAGGTTTGAGCCTAAATCAACACTCAGATATACTCATCCCAAGTCAATTCTCTCAGGCTTATAAAGCACTTTCAGCTGCAATACCAAAACGTCCTGTTAGTGGAGGTGGGTGATAAGCAACATTTGACTTCAAGTCATGATACAAAGGTCCCCTTTGGTATGGAAGTACCTTAGGGCCATAGGAAAAGAATTATCCAAAGAGACGAGTTAGATCACCCTTCTTTTTTTTTTAATAGGCGTTTTTAAAAATGGCCGCCGACAATTAACCACTATTACACCAGACCCCATATCTTTGCTTCTGTTAGAGCTATAATAATAATATTGGTGTCAAAGTGTACATTTTTGGGGTCAAGGAATTCAATTAAATAGGTTTCAATGCAAAAAAACTAATACTTCATTAATTGCCATGACAGCGGGGGGTAAAATATGCAAACTTCATTAAAAAAATACGTTTTAACAGGGTAACTTAACCCCACCCCCTCTAAAACTTGTATTTACTTTTCCCTTTGTCATGGAAGTACCTTAGGGCCATAGGAAAAAAAATATCCAAAGAGACAAGTTTGATCACCCTTCATTTTCTTTATATAGGCGTTTTTAAAAAAAGGCTGACGACAATTAACCACTATTATATCAGACCCCATATCTTTGCTTCTGTTAGAGCTATAGTAATAATATTGGTGTCAAATTGTACATTTTTGGGGTTGATGAATTCAATTAAATAGGTTTCAATGTAAAATACCCAATGCTTGAGAAGCTAACGGCTGCAGCCTGGGGGAAGGGGCGGGGCGGTCTGCAGACAGCAAGCTCTGCAGACAGGCCTGCAGAGCCAGCAGGACCGACATTACTGCCCCCTAGTGTTTCGGTGACTCATGTATACTCGTATTGGGGCAAACGCAGTCCCCACCAAAAATATTTACGATTCTGTCCCTATCGGTACATAACTCGGACGGCGCTGAGTCGACTAGCAGACCTTCGGCCGGTCGTTGCGGGCACTCGCGCCTGGAGGCGCTCGGGCGCAACTCCTCGGCCTCAAGGTCTGCTGAGTCGGCGCGCCTCCGTCATGGTCCAAGGAATACGAAACGCCCCTGCACGCGGAAGCCACTAGTCGGAGTGGCGAGATGTCGGCATGGAAGACGGTTGTTGCCACTAGGAGGAGTAGGGAGGTGGCTTGTGTCTGCAGACCTGTCTGCAGACACAGGATCTGCAGACCTGTCATCCAAGGTTGCAGCCGTTACTACTTGCAATGCTTTACTAATTGCCATGACAGCGGGGGGTAAAATATGTAAATTTCATTTGAAGAATACGTTTTAACAGGGTAACTTACCCCCCCCTCCTCTAGAACTTTGATTTACTTTTCCCTTTGGTATAGAAGTACCTTAGAGCACTAAGAAAGAAATGATCCAAAGAGACAAATAAGATCACTCTTCATTTCTGAAATATATGCGTTTTTAAAAATGGCCACCACCATTTGAAGTGATACAGCAGAACCCATATTTTTATATGACTGTTTGTATTAAGGGCAGGAACATCAGTTTGGAGTGAAACATCCAGATCCATTGTTGTGTAGAAAGCTGGAAAGGATTGTACATGCTTCTTCCCCATCTTAGCTGGAACTAGGATGTTAGTGAGATTGGCTGTTTGTTGGTCATCTGACGGAAAGTGCTGCTGAATGCTTATGCATGTCCCGTGGAGAGCTGATTTTGCTGTTGTTGACGATGGGTTGAGGTCAATGTTGTCAAAACCACCATTAGTGAAGACACCCTTAACTGCCTGAGGTGGGACCACCACACCAATCTGCTCCCACTGATTGATCACTGTACTCAATGTTTTCAAGCGATCACATGATACACCATACCTCGCTTATGCATGGTATCCACCTGGTGTTTACTGCCAGTATGCAGGTGCAGATTCATTGCCAGATACAGTGAAGCTGTGGTTCCCTTTCTCTTATGTGACAACTAACACTACGGACATTTCTTGGATCTGCAGTTCACAGAGTTGTAAATGATTTGCTGCCCAATTGATGTAGCAACCTGGCACTTCTCTGGTTCAGGGGCTGGCTGGTCAATACCTTATCCATCCAGAAGCATCTTTAGGAACAATTGCAGCAGGGGAGGGATTGAATCAGGAGGCTGTGAAGGAACCTGTAAATTATTGTTTCATCGGAAGATATTCTTCCCGGAGGATTTTAGCTGCTCTGAAGATGATGGAGACATCAGTAGATGTGTTGCTTTTCATGCCAACAACAGCTTTCAGGTCATCATCAAACAACATAACAGGGACCAGCCACGATCTAGTCGCACAGATCTGATGTCAATATCCTCTTGAAGGCGCGTGGTGTTACATTTAATAATAATTGATTGACTCAAACAATTCATTGAGGACATGTGCTCTGATGACCTGTGTTGCCTTATTTTCTGTCGTGTCACAACGGCGGTTTCTGCTTTTCTATAGAGCCTAGTCAGGCATGCACGATGATGCACTGCCTCCATAGCTACCATGTCACCAGCAGCTTGTTTAGCTAACAGACACTTGTCACCCAGCACCTGAGCACATTATTTCACTTTTCGATCCAATCCCAGGGTGGAAGCCGTCCTTAGTTCCTTTCTGTTGCCAACTTCACCACAGAAGAAACACGGTGTGGTTTATTCACATGATGATGAGCATGAGAGTATAGCCTGTGCAGTGAACTTGCCACCACCATTCATGCACTGTGTTTTTACTGGGCTCACAGACTCTTCATGTCTTCTTCTTGGTCTGTCGACTCTGTCCAATAATGGCACAGTTAACATAAAAAACATTCTGTATTCAATGAGAAAGTAATACAAACCTCAAATTGAACCTCAAAGTGTCTCAGATTTTCTGTCACCTCTGATTTAATCAAATTGTCGCAGTCCCTTGTGCAGAATTTATGTTTTGTGGCAGCAACAGGTGTAACTCTCAGGTGATAGCAGTCAGACATATACACTTACAGTCAGACAGACACTAATCTCTCAAGACAGATTCAGAGCTCTGCTGCTGAATCTGTCGGGAGCTCCTGATACAACGTGTATAGTTAGGAATGTTAGGAATGTAAACAAAGACACGTAGACCGGAAGTGGAGGGCTGAGGGCGGACCTAATGGCCACCATCCTGTTATCCACATTCTATTGGGAGGTCCCCCCCAGAGTCAAATCTTAAGGAAAAAAATAGCAGAGGGTGCTGTTTTTTCCTTTTTTTGACTGGGTTCCTAGATTGGACAGACACACATAAAGCATATGGCATGTGCATAAGAGGTTGTACTTCTTAAAGTTTTTTTAATAGGGGGAATATTTTAATGTCACTTATTTTGTTGATGAAATGTGCATATTTTACCCCCATTGTGAGGGTAATGAGAAAACTATTGGGTTTTTTAGTCTTGGAACCTATGTAATTGTATTCCTTGGCTCCAGAAATGTACACTTTGACACCAATATTATCATCATAGCCCTAACAGAAGCAAAGATATGGGCTATGCTGTATTGCTGTAAATGGTGGCAGCCATTTTTTAAAACACAAATACTTTAGAAATGACGTCTTATCTAGTTTGTGTCTTTGGATAATTTATTTCCTATTCCCCTAAGGTACTTCCATGCCAAAGGGAAAACTAAATTAAAGTTTTAGAGGGGAAATAAATGGAAAGTTACCCGTTATTTACGTATTTTTCTAATAAAATGTGCATATTTTACCCCTGTTTTCAATGGCAATAAGAAAATGATTGTTTTTTTTGCCTGGAAACCTATTGAATTGGATTATTTGACCCCAAAAATGTACACTTTGACACCAATAATATTATTATAGCTTTAATAGAAGCAAAGATATTGGTTCTGCTGTATTGCTGTAAATGGTGGCGGCCATTTTTTAAAACGTGTATATTTCAGAAATGAAGGGTGATCTAACTCGTCTCTTTGGATAAATGTTTTCCTATGGCCCTCAGGTACTTCCATACCAAAGGGGACCTTTGTATCATGACTTGAAGTCAACAGCCTATTTTTGGGTCCTAACACCTCCACTATGTTGGGCAGAGGGTTGCTACTGAGCAATTCTGTCAGTCAAAATACATGGGCAGAAATTTTCGTGATGTAAGCAAACATTGCCATTCTGAGATGGCCTGTTTAGACACGCCCATTCTGAAAATCTCTGAAATGAGAATGAATGACTGAATGTTAAAAAAATATATATTTTTTAATAAAAATAAAGGCAGGAGGATAATAATAATAGTAATGGGCCATTACTATGGCATTAAAACAATGAAATGAAAAAACTGTATTTTTTATATTTTTTTCAACTATTCGACTAGTACCAACAATGTCGACTAGTGGTTATAACTAGTCGACTAGTTGGTGAAAGCCCTACCACGTTGTGAAATACGTATATTATGTAACAATGTTTCATAAACTATCCAAGGGGAAAATAGAGACAAAATATAATTTTTAAGTTTCCAAATAGTGGTATGCAAGGAAGGGACGTGTATTGTACATAACCATATACAGTACATATACTCTATGTATAAGTTTACTGTATGAATTCTATACTGTACGGATCATGTACTGATATTAATAGTATATCGTCTCTGTCGGGTGGAAACCTCATTATGTCCAAAACTGTTAAAAAAAAATAGTAAAAGTAGCATCTCAAAACGTGTCGGTACGCGCTGTGTTTCGAGCTTGTGGATCTGTTACTTTTGATACTTTTGTGTCACACTCTAGCATGATCAAGCAGGGTATTAATTTACGGGAGTTAGAATATGGAGATAGGAGGTTTCTACCCGACAGCAACGATGTATATAGTACACAAGCCTAAATCCAAAGACAAGAGATCAGTCCGTACTGTCTTGTACCTTGTGGTATCCTGTATAGGGGATGGCAATGTGCTCAGTTCGGCTGTTTTCTGAGTGTTCCCTTCATTTTATACTAGTCGTGTACTGTAGTTGGTCAACAAAACATAATTGAAACGTCAGTGAAATGAACTCTACAGTAACTGTCCACATTGGAAGGGGTTTACTTTGGTCTCGTCTATTTTACTTTGGTCTCCTTGAAAGTTTACACGTAAAAAGACATTCTGGTCACTAAACAGAGACTCCAACAGAAGCGACCTTAAAGGACGGAGCTTATTTTACAGAAGTCCAATTAGCTCAAATTGATGCTGAAATGGGGTTGCTGATGGGAATGGATGCCCCTAACCTAGCGGAGCCTTGGAAGGTTATCAACAGTGGGGGTAATGGAGCCTATGCTGCAGTGAAAAGCTGATTAGGATGGGTTGTAAATGGCCTATTGGTGACAATAACACTGGGCCTGCTGGACAAGCAAAATAACCCACAAAAGTTCCCAATTCAGTTAGTGAAGAAATGCGCCATCTTGGATTGTATTTTTCAGTTGGATGTGAAGGGCCCTATTTAGACATTGTGCTAAAGTTAGGGGGTGGCAATTGCCGTCCGCTGGAAGCCTAAATTACGCCCCTTGCTTATATACATTCTTGAAATGAGGCACTCTGATGAGCTGTTTGTTCGAACCAGGAACAGAGTCACGTGATTGACCTTAAATCCCAGTAGATGATGCAGAAAGGAAGGCGAGACCTCACAGTCAATACAGTCACAGATCATAACCATAGACATAATGATTTGTTTTGTCCGGGACTTCATCATGGAGCAGTTTGAGGAGACCATTAAGGCTGGATTCTGAAGTTAAGAAGCCAACTACAAACTCTAAGCAATAAAAGAAAGGGGGCACAGTATACACAAACAAATGACAGCAATTATTAAGTACTGCCGACAGCACGGAAAGTTCAATTTACCGACTCAGCCCCGAATGTACAGTGGTGGACAAAGTACATTTACTTGATTACTGTACTGTGATTATTTATCTTTTTTAAATATCTGTACTTTACGTACATATTTGTATTTTTTGGATACTTGGACACTGCATTTCTAGGAAGGGAAAAAAAGTATATAAATGATCCACTTCGGAACTTACTATACTGCCCTACAAAGCGAAAGTGCAGTAACTACACAAATATTTGAACTGATAAAAGGGTTTACAAGTGTTTCAATTGGTCAGCCAAATGGGTAATCAGCATATACCTACGTGCATTACATTACACTAAATACAGTATATATCTGTTCGTGAGGTAATTGTTTATCCCCCAAAATCAAGGAAAATTTGACCTATGGGATACACAAATTGGTTTGTCCAAAAAGGTTATTACTGCACTTTAGGGCAGCACAGTGAAAATAGAAGATCTACAAGCTCACAACATGTTGCATCGTGACACTTTGTGAGCTTGTAGATCTTCTATTTGTACTATTGTTGATATTTCTGGAAAATCTTTTTTTTTGGGGGGGTGGGGAATGTCAATGCATTGCTTTTATAAAGCGTGTGTGTGTGTGTGTGTGTGTGTGTGTGTGTGTGTGTGTGTGTGTGTGTGTGTGTGTGTGGGTGTGGGTGTGTGTGTGTGTGTGTGTGTGTGTGTGTGTGTGTGTGTGTGTGTGTGTGTGTGTGTGTGTGTGTATGTGTACACACACAGATCTGGGATCTTACCTAGTATAGCCTACCTTTAATATAAAAAACAACAAACATATTTGTACTTTTGAATACTATGCAAGTACGCCAGTACTTTAACTAAAGTGCAAATGTGACAGAGCAACTTTAATATTTGACCAGCAGTATCATACTTTGACTACCGGTCAAGCACTGGGGTTGAGTAATTTGTTCACCACCGCAAATGTACCAATATTGTTGAGAGTTAGAGCTACAATCGATGGTATTTTCAATGAAAATAAATTATCCATCCATCATCTCACCAAAGAACCTTTCCACAATACCCACTCAACAGCTTATTAAAATCAAATGCTTTCTCAACTCACACAATTACTCATTTTCCAAACTTTTCTGTAGCCTAATGCCAGATATGTTTGTGGGGTTGGATGTTTCAGCGGTGCAATACGTGATATTTGTGAAAATAAGTGTTAAATAGCTCTATATTCTTATGGTAATCAGTAACGGGAGTCACGCTGTCTCTCCAGCCCTTTAGTAAAAAGAAAATGCACTTTCAGGTTGGGATAGCAATGTCATCCAATCAGGAGAGAGAACTCTGGATACAGGATAAATAGCAGGATAAATGAACAGACAGATTGGAAGTAGAAAATCCTTCTGATTGGCTGAAATTGGCAAACCACATGAAAAGGTATTTTATTAAAGAGCTGGAGAGACAGGGAGACCCATGTTACTGAGTAAACACTCTATACAGCAATGATTACTTAGCCTGGTAAACCCTCCCTCCGGAAATCTCATTTCCATTTGATTTCAGGAGTGTGTCTGGCCTGATCGCCCATTCTGCAATATTGGCTGTGTACACCAAACGGACGAGCCTATCAGCGTCGTCGCACATCGTTCTGTGATTGACAGCGACAGTTGGCCAATCAGGTGGCGAGTTCAAGTGAGCCCGAATGGCACCCGAGTGCAGCCTGCATGCAGCCGACAAAACAAGAACGGCAGCCATCTTTTCTGTCCGCTATTTTCTCCGCTGTTTTTTTTACTTCAAAAAGCTCTCAAACTTCTATTTTGAGGCATGGCATTTATTTATAAAATATCGTTTGGATAGAATTTAGTTGTTTAACTTCATATATGTTGTCAATTAATCATGACAGAGCCTATTTAAAAATAAAAATTCAGAGAACCGTCCGGGGCGGGCAGTGACACACATGTATCCGAATAAGGCAACCTATTTTGGGCATGGCCGTCTCAAAAGTCCTGTTGCGTCACATTAGTCTGGTGAACTGCTGATTGGCTGAAGGGGAAAAACGATCATTGGCTGAAGGGGTTGTCAGTCAACGGTATTACTCCCGCCCAACTCCAGCCCACAGCAAATATTGCAGAATGGGCGATCAGGCCAGACTCACTCCTGAAATCAAATGGAAATGAGATCTCCGGAGGGAGGGTTTACCAGGCTAATGATTACTATCATAAATAGAACTATTTAACACTCATTTTAACACACGCACGTATGTGCAAGCACGCACGCACGCATGCACACACACACACACACACACACACACACACACACACACACACCAGGGTTTCCGTTAGCCGGTATATACCGGCCATTGACCGGTAAAATTTTTAATTGGCCGGTAAATATAAACACCACCGGCCACCGTGGCCGGTTGTGAAAATGCTGTTATTAGGCTACTTTATTATTTAAGCCTATTATTAATATTATTATTTGCATAAAGTAGTTGGCTACAACCATTACAATCATAATCATTTAAAGTTTTTATCATGATCTGACTGTGTGGTTTAATTCCGACAGCCTGCTCGGCTGCTGCTGTGCGCTGCAGTTATAGAATAGCCTATTCGGTGTCGCGCGTTGAAAATATCAGAGCTACAAGCTCACAGCACGTCGTAACGCGCCGCTTTGTGAGCTTGTATGTCTGCTATTTTTGATACGACACAACACCGCTAAGAGACACAGCTGTGTCTCCTCCTGATCAGTGCTGAGTAGGGTGGTTCGCTCGGGTGTTGATAAACAGAACCGGGATTTTCCGAGGTGATAGAATCTGAACCAAGCCGAACCCAATTGTCGATAAAGGGACCCGTCCCGTCCCGAACACGTGTGGGTCGGGTCGTGGATATTATGCAAGCACAGTTACTGCAATGGATAAAGTGGTGAAAGTTGGTGAAAGCAACTATAAAGGCAAGTAATCAACCTCGCGCAAGGCCACATATATCATGACATATATAATTAACGTTAACAAAACAAAACAAAACATACTTTTGCATATCAAGGTTGAATGAGAATCGATGTACAGTAAAGCCCAAAATATATATTAATTTGTTTATACTGTGCGACGGAGTTGCGCAGGGAAACCACAGCCCGCAGGGTTATTAGGACTCGCACCAAAACACCCTCGCCCCCATTTTTCAGGCGGACCAGCGGTTCTTGTATTCTTGTATTTGTTTTACTGAGGATAGAGGTAGAAATAGGTTTAGGATTAGGTATAGTTTTACTGAGGTTAAGATCAGGAATAAGGTTAGGGTTAGGCATTGTTTACTGATATGTTTAGGAATACCAGGCGAATACCGTCGGATTTTCCCCGGGGCGACTGTGTTTTGGGGCGAGAGTTTTGGTATTCGTCTGCTGCGTGTTCAGCAGCGCAGCTCTAACGTAACAAGGTGTAATGAGCCCAATCAGTTGTTGGGTGCATGTATGCAGTGCAAACACGCATGTGACGTTAATTATAATATGGCCGGTAAATGTATTCTTTGGCCGGTAAAATATAATCCTGCCGGCCATGGTGGCCGGCCCCAAAAATGCCTAGCGGAAACCCTGACACACACACACACACACACACACACACACACACACACACACACACACACACACACACACACACACACAGACACACACACACACACACACACACACACACACACACACACACACACACACACACACACACACACACACACACACAAATCACATCCAACACCTTTAATTGAAGGCAATATGTTCTGCCATTCTGAACGTTTAGCATAGCTTTAACATTTGTGTAATTGCTACACACTATATCAGCTGGGGTGTGACAACACACACTCTAACACTTGTAAATACACACAGTTTACCACTTTTCTAATGAACTTAAACCCTCTAGTCTTATTGAAAGTTGCAACTGTACTTGAACAGCTTTTTTCCCCTCTACACCAAATTGCTTCCCCAGAAATAGCCGATCTACAAGATCACAACACTCCACAACCCAAGCTTGTTGATCTGCTATTTTTGGCTAATGTCCTGCCCAGAATATATGGATGCAGGGGTTCACGTGGTTACACCTCGCCCCCAGAACCGAGAGGGAGAAGTGAAGTGCCAAAGTCATGGTGGTGGATTGTGGTACTGCAGCTTACCACAGCTGGGCCCAGACACATGAACGAGCAAAAAAGGCCAATGGGCTCGACTCACAAACTTGCGCACAGGGTTGCGTGCGAGATGACGCGAGAAATATGGAATAGTTGTGATAACCAACTAAAATGTGTAGTTATAAATTCAAGAAAATGTTTAAAGATAATATAGTAGATCAATATAAAACTTCATTATAAACCATAAAATATTATTTCGGTCCACGTATTGTTTTTTGTTTTGTTTTTTGGTAATGTTTGCTGTGACTAACTCTGTACATGGCTTAAAGGTTTCATGACGTTCAGTTTTACCACACATTAAAAGTCTTTGTCATGGTCCTTCAAACGTGCATAAAAAGTTTTAACAAAAAATTCCACTCCATTGATCCATGGCAGGTGTATTTCTCTCACATTTCTAAAGCCTTTTCAACTGCAATGAAAAACTACATCTTTGCCTGCGGGTGTCGCTGTTGAGGGATTTTGCCTGTCAATCATCGCCTCTGCTCCGCCGTTGAAGACCCCTGAAAATGTTGAGTCATTTATTTAAATATTTGAAGAAGATATGCCCATTTTAAACTTGTTAACCCAGAATCACTCAGACACAGGGATGATTTGATTTGCGCTGAAAAATCAACCTAGTTTCTAAAGATAATTCTGTCTTGTTATAACGGTGTGCATGTACTCATAACACATACAGCAGTTTAAATTCATGTGAAATAATCACACAAAATAAGTGACTGGAAGCGGAATCAGATTCAATCGGATACAGGAAAAGTTTGATGTAGTCAAATGCATGGAATCTGAAACTTTGTTATAAAGCAGTCCAATTGTTTTTTTGTTTGTGTAATAGTGCAATGTTTTCTGATGAATCAGTGCTTTATCAGTGGATTAAGAAAACAGTCCAGCGGCAGGGCCTCTAGCCTCTAGCTCATAGTTAAACTGTACACTCTTCTCTTATTGTCTCCCCAGCCGAGCTGTGCATATTGAAATCGCACACGGTCCCTTGACACAAACTCATGCATTATTAATTCAAGGAGATGTAGCCGCAAAACCGGGACAAGTTAAAGAGATATCAAGACGGAGGAAGACGCTCAAGGCTTAAGCCGTGAAGTGTAAAAAATGAGATCCGCCACCCAAAGGCATCAAACTACTGGAGCGTGCTATGGCTGGGAGACCTTGAGTTGACTAATCAAAGAAAAATGTTGCCTCTATTACCAAAGGACGTATACAGTAGTGGTTGGTAAGAACATTGTGGAGGCAATGCTAGTTTAGTAATCAGTGGTAGAAGTACTCTTTTCCTTGCAAAAGTACAAACAATTTGTTGCTGTCCGGCAGAAACATCATCCAATCATGGAAGCACACCAATCAATTAACACATACCCGATCAATCAACAATCAATGAACACAGACCAGACCAATCAAAAATCAATGAACACAGACCAGACCAATCAACAATCAATGAACACAGACTCGACCAATCAACAATCAATGAACACAGACCAGACCAATCAACAATCAATGAACACAGACCAGACCAATCAACAATCAATGAACACAGACTCGACCAATCAACAATCAATGAACACAGACCTGACCAATCAACAATCAATGAACACAGACCTGACCAATCAACAATCAGAAGGGTATAGGAGGATCAATACACAGGTGATATGGTAAATGTGATAAAGTGTGTCCATAATAAAACAAGCATCATTCATGAATACATTTCCTGAATTTGATGCAGGAAATAAAGTACATCAGCAAAAATATAAAATAAAACAAGAAGAAAAACAAGTGGTTAAGTTAATAAATTGTAAATTAATAAGATCTACATCAACTAGTGTTGGTGCCTGCATACTATGAATAATGCTGAGTTTGCTGTTGTACTGTATTTCTGCCATCATATACAGGAAATGTATTCATGGATGTTGCTGACATTTGTGATTTTGTCCATTGATCATGTCTCTGTAGCTGTCCTCCCTATTGTGGGCAAAAATGATCAAAAAGCCTTCTCCTATTTGCTTAATGTATTATAATCTGTCAACCGCTGGTATCGCGTGGCAAAAATAGCCGATCTACAGTATAAGCTCACAGCGCGTTGTGAGCTTATAGATCAGCTATTTTCGCTCTGCAACACCATCAAGATTTTACCTTGTTTGTCTCTGTTCCTAACAAAGTTCCTGTGCTTGGTCACATATACGGGGTATTTGCATTGTATGTTCCGATATAATAATAATTGTGTCCCCTTTAGTTGTTGTTGGGGTATTTGTCACTGTACAGCGCGTTGCATTGTTGTGAGCTTGTAAATCCGTTCTACTTTCGGGTGACACTAATAGCATGACAAAGTAGGGAATCAATTTATGGAAGAAAAAAGACTAACAAAACAAATAAATAAAAAGTTGAATTATGGATATTATAGGACGTTTCTGCCCGACAGCAACGATGCGTAAGTAAATACAGCATGCGGGAAGACTATCTTTTTTCTTTTAGATATTTTTTGGGGCTTTTATGCCTTTATTTAGACAGGACAGTAGGCTGACAGGAAATTGGGAGAGAGATGAGGGGAGACATACAGCAAAGGTCGTCTCGATCGGGAGTCGAACCCGCGACACGCTGTCAAGCTGGATTACCAGCGTATGTGGAATGCGCCTGGACCGCTAGGCCAGCGGACGCCCTGGGAAGACTCTCTTTTAAAGGGTGCTGAAACTCTATGACAGGCTGACTGTATAGAGTACACCGTCATGTACTGTAAGCAACACAGCTGCTGCTAATCAAATCAATAATGGGTGTGTTCGATTTAGATGTGTCAAAGTGCACAGGTTTTCAGAAGGTGGCATATACCTGTGTCCTGTTCCGGTTAATTTTTCCATAGCTTGTTTTGATTGGCTGATTTAATTGATTGCCGATCAAACAAAGCTGTGGGAAAATTGACTGGAACAGGACACGGGTATCTGCCACTTTTTGTAGGCCTAACCACAGTTATGAACAGGGCCTATACTGGGCTGCATCCCAGGTATGTCAATTCGATCCTTGTTTTCCTCACTTGCTTCCTTTCCTTGCATCTTAGTCCCTACCACCCGGGATGCATGGAGGAAACAAGGTGAGGAGAGAGGAAACAAAGAAATGTTGTTTGAGAAGTGGAGTTGTTCGAGAAGTGTCATTTTTGGCACCAAAGTTGTGTAACAAACTCCCTTAAAGGATCAAAGCTGACCTTTAAAAACATGCTTAAGACCACTTGTTCACTTGTTTCACTTGTTGTTTTGTGTGCGTGTGCGTGTGCGTGTGCGTGTGCGTGTGCGTGCGCGTGCGTACGCGCACGCACACGTGTGTGTGTGTGTGTGTGTGTGTGTGTGTGTGTGTGTGTGTGTGTGTGTTTGTTTGTTTAGTTTTCTATACTCCGTCCTGTTGTGACTGACTGACAGTGAGACTGAGCTCTTGTTGTCCTAGTCTAGTCTTCTTTGTCTTGTCCATTGTTTTTCTCTTGTCTCTTTCTTTTATCTTACTGCAGACTCTCGGCCAGTGTAATGGATGGGGGGCGCACTACATTTGTAGAATCCCCAGAAGCAAAGATTTTAGTTAAAAAATGTTTTTATAAAAATACAAGCTCATAGCGCGGCACTCGGTGCCACGCTATGAGCTTGTAAATCTGCTATTTTTGAATAGCCAAAGAAATCTAAAAATGACACAGATGCGTTCCCGGTCTTAAAGAGTTAATTTGACACACTACAGTTTCACATCGGCATTCCCTGCGACACCGACACGCTCGCATGCGTGTACGTACACATAATGCATGTAACTTAAGAAACCAGCACTTCGCCCATTTACAACCTCATCTTGATATAACTGGCCTTCGCTCATGTTCATAACAAGATGTCACCATTTCTGTCTACTCACTCTGTGTCTCATTGGGACGGCTCAGAAACCTTCCTACCAATGACATCATCGGTGGGGAATCCAAGCTAATATTAAGCTACAGCCTTTCCTCTTCCTGGAATGTTAGCATGCATACATTGTTCATCCACAAATAAATACATAAATGTGTGTGTGTGTGTGTGTGTGTGTGTGTGTGTGTGTGTGTGTGTGCGCGTGCGTGCGTGCGTGCGTGCGTGCGTGCGTGTGTGTGTCAACTGTGTTGTATAATGTTCCGCCGTATGGGCACTGTGCAACTGGCTGTTTTTTGTCTGACTGCACTGGCAGTGTTTATGTCCTTTTGTACAAGGCATTCTTGTACTTCTGTTTATGTGGACATGAATAAGTATATCAAATGCGTGAAATACGGTCTGAAAATGACCAAACCTGCCTATACCAATGATGCTATTGGTCGACCAGGTTTCACAGCTCTCCTCTGAGAGTGAGACAGACATAAAATGGTGCCATCTTATAATGAGCATTATAGTGAGGACTAATTATATGAAGATAGAGTTGAAAATGGAGGGAAGTGCTCCTTTAGCATTGCCAGCTGTACAGGGGCAGAGTCATTAACGTCAAGCTGTTCAGTTTGGAAAGTGTTCCTGGAACTACACACTCCGTGTTTCCTCGCTGCTCACTCCTCAGAGACGCCTCCTAATCCTCACTCCGCGGAGGAGGACTCAGAGACCTGGCAGTGCTGGCAGTCAGATTGTCAAAATGGCGGACTGAGTTGAACTTCGATCTGGTTCAAGTGAGGACAGAGGAGCAAGTTAAAGGGGCACAACACCCTAGGCTGATTGTGTTTGTTTGTTTTCCACTTCAGGTTCAAAACTACAGCAAAGTAAAAAACAGCCATGGCTCAGGACACAGGTATATCAAAAACACACCCATTATTCATTTTATTATCTGCAGCTGTGTTGCTTAGTATCGTGCCATGTTTGTAATCTGATGTAGTTCTGAACCTGAACTGGAAAACACTGTGGTAAGAGGCCAAAACTGAAAGAAAAATGTGTCTTATCAAAACATAGTCTCCATATGGAAAATGTATTAGTCCAAAATAGCAGATGTATAAGCTCGTGCTGTGAGCTTTTAGATTTAGTATTTTTGAATATCCAACGGATAAATGGATAAAGTGGTTAAAATGATTGTGATGCTATGTTACCTACCTTTACTGGGGACCCCCTGGAACCCCTCCAAGGACCCCTGGGGGTCCCTGGACCCCACTTAAAGAACCACTGTTTTAATAGGGTCCACAGAGAGGAGGAGTAGTTTCATTTAGATTTAGATTATTGCAATACAAAAGGGTTTACGGTAATGTACTGTACTAAGAATGTTGCAACACTATGAATGTATTTCTCACGTACAGTACAATTACTGTACATATTGTTCCTCTTTTAATCCTTTCATGTCAGAGTTCCTAGTTAGGGACAGAATCATTTCAAAGGGGAGTTCATTGCTTAATGCACTTTGGGAGTCCATGATATGAAAAAAAGTTTGAAAATCTGTTGTTTTGAACTGAGGGCACGTTTATTGCACTCCGACACTACAGAGTGTTCATTTAACTCTGAGAGTGTACAAATGTAACCTAACGGGTCCATTTGGTTACATTTGTACACTCTCAGAGTTAAATGGGTAAATTAACAATGAGGATTTGGGCGGTTCTAAATCCCTAAATCCATCCTTAACAAAATCCGATTTGCTTGGGAGGGGGGGGGGGGGGGGGGGGGCTTGACTCTTAACGTACCATACATTTCAAAAGACCTTCACAAACAACAATGCAGCCTCCTTCACTCCTCAAAGTTCAACTTGCCTCGTGTGCAATTTACAAAACTAACCCCCCCCCCCTCCCTGTTGTATGCATGACAAAGCAAAGCGGGGGTGAGAAACGCATCAACACAGACCTCTTTAATGAGCTTATTAGCCAACCAAGTGAGGCCGCCGGCCGCCTCTGCCACTAATTACACTTGACAAAGGCAACAGAGTAATCAAGTGGAAACCTTGTATGTCCAAAACTGTTACTTTTCAGGAAGTGTGGAAGGGAACCTGCGTTCCAATGGATCCATAGTTATTATTTAGTCACAAGCTCTTGTTAATACGTTCCGGTGGTTCTGTATTTATAAAACCCACCGACACAACTAACTACTTAGTTGGAAATAGCAGATCCACAAGCTCTACAACGTGTCAACGTGTCACGTTGTGACACGTTGTGAGCTTGTAGATCGGCTATTTCCGCTAAAATAAAATGATGAAATATCGAGATACAAGGTTTTTGCCCGACAATTTCTGTAAATCAGCAAACAATTAAGCTAGAGATAAATTTTAAAAAAAGGAAATCTAAAATAGTACATTTACAAGCTCATGATACGTGTGTAGATTAGCATACTTTTGCTACTCTTGTGTGTGTGTGTGACACCACAGTACAATGCAGTAGGCAGTGCTGTAAAGTAACAAAGTACATTTACTCAAGTACTGTACTTAAGTACAATTTTTATGTATTTTTACTTTACTTGAGTATTTCCAATTTTCAGTACTTTTACTTCTACTCCACTACATCTCAGAGGCAAGTATTATACTTTTACTCCACTGCAATTATTTGAACACTTTAGTTACTATAGTTACTTTGTAGATTTTGATTATTATTACAAAACATAACCCTATTTAAACTTTGGCTATTTGAAAAAAAGCCAATCTACAAGCTCACAATGTGTTGCGATGTGACGCATTGTGAGCTTGTAGATCTGCTATTTTCAAAAGATTGTTCTTCTGCATAATGAGTACTTTCTACTTTTAGTACATTTTGATGCCAATACTTTACTTTTGTACTTTCACTCAAGTACATTTTGAATTCCATACTTGTACTTGCAACAGAGTATTTTTACATTGCAGTATTGATACTTTTACATTTGAGTACTTGTTCTATCTCTGAGCGCAACACCTACCATCAGCTCTCAGTACTTACCACATCTTCTCACATGCAAGCCGTGATGTGATGCTCATACGCTGAGTTGGCAGTGCCCGGGATCGAACGCATGGCCTTGTGGTCGAAAGGTGAGTGCTCTACCAGCTGAGCTACTCGTACATCAATTCCCCCCCCCAAAAAAAACACAAAACCCTGAAATCCGAAGGTACAGAGTTTTCTGCCCCTATACAGCAAACAAAGTATCTTTTCAGAGCAGTGGTGGAAAAAGTACAATTCTTTTTTACTTAAGTAAAAGTATCAATACTGCAATGTAGTCCAGAATACAAAATGTACTTGAGTAAAAGAACAAAAGTATTGGTATCAAAATGTACTTAAAGTACCAAAAGTAGAAAGTACTCATTATGCAGAATGTCCCATTTAACACGTTTTCAAATGTATAAATTGTGTAAAAATCTTTTGAAAATAGCAGATCTACAAGCTCACAATGCGTAGCATCGCGACGCATTGTGAGCTTGTAGATCGGCTATTTTCAAATGGCCGAAATGTATATAGCCAGGGCTGAAGTAGTTAATGTATGTTTTGTAACAAATCTATAAAGTAAGTAAAGTTTTCAAATAATTGCAGCGAAGTAAAAGTACAATATTTTCCTCTGAGGTGTAGTGGAGTAGAAGTAAAAGTACTGAAAATTGGAAATACTCCAGTAAAGTAAAAAATACCTAAAATGTTTACTTAAGTACAGTACTTGAGTACTTTCCTCCACTGTTTCAGAGCGGGGGGGAAACATGGCGAGACAGCTAGTCGACACGTTTGACAGGCCCTAAACGGACGGACAGCAAGGGATCGTCAGCGAAGCTAGAGGCACATCGATAGGTACTGTGGGATGAAAGGGAGGGGCAGAATGCCAGGGGTTTCCCCCAGGGGCAAACCCAGTCAGCAGCTTGCTGCATGGGGGAGCACAGCTCTGCTGGAGGGGAGAGAAAAGAATCAAAAGCAATGAAGTCCCATCGCCTAGTGGATCGATAGCCACCAATGCTGGGGGGGCGGGGTGGGGGGGGGGACACAAAGTGGTCGATGAGCACCCGTGGAATCTTTTCCGCTCGTTCCTAGCAGTGGTGGAATAAGTACTTTTTACTCAAGTAAAAGTAGCGATATCGCAACATAAACATACTATAGTTGCAAGTAAAAGTCCTCTGTTCTAATAAAAGTGTAAAAGTGCAAAAGGTAATGGCATCAAAGTGTATTTAAAGTAAAGTAAAAGTAGTAGATTTAAATTATTAATACAAAACATACATTAACCACTTAAGCCCTATTTTATGACTTCATCTATTCAAAAATAGCCAATCTTTGACAAACTTAACTTAATAAAATGTTAGTGTTAAGTACTGACCTCTATAGAAGCAGCACCCCTTAGTGGCCATGTTTCGCTATATTATAAACAAAAGCACTTTTACTTTGGTAAAGTAAATGTATTTTAATACCAATACTTTAGTACTTTTACCCAAGTAAACTTTTGAATACAGGCATTTTACTTTATGGAGTATTTAGAGTCTTTATATTGTGGTATTGAGACTTTACTTAAGTAAAACAATGTGAGTACTTCTTCCACCCCGTGAAAGCAGTGAACTTCTATGGCTAGCGGATCGATAGCCACCAACGTGGGAAGAGGGAGCACAGGGTGGTCGATAAGGAGTGAATCGGAATCCCATTACCTCTAACTTCATTTTGCCCGACAAGGAAAAATGGAGCTGATTCACACTATGTGCGTTACAGTATGCAAATTGTCACTGTCGGGCAAAAACCTCGTACCTCCATATTTCATACTTTTGTACTTTCGTTTAGTTTTTTGCTTTTTTTCACAAATGAATGGCATTGTTCATCGTTACAAGAGTCTTACACAAAAGTAGCAGATCTACAAGCTCACAACGCGGCACGATGCGACGCGTTGTGAACTGTTTCTTTGTTTTCTGTGTGTGTGTGTGTGTGTGTGTGTGTGTGTGTGTGTGTGTGTGTGTGTGTGTGTGTGTGTGTGTGTGTGTGTGGTTGTAGATCTGCTACTTCTGCTATAAAAAATAATATATTGAAAGTGGAGGTGGTTAAGTGTGTTTGGGGGGTGGGTAATAAATATTGAACCGATGAAAAGTATTAACAAGAGATTATGACTAAATCATAACTACATTGGAACCAATGGGAAAAAACTGGTTATTTTGTCTCTTTCTCCATTTCCCGAAAACTAACGGGTTGTGGACATAGCATAGGAGGTTGCATACGGTACATGCACATGGCGGTGTGACAGAGGAGAAGTGGTGTAGAAGGACAGAGCTGCTGCAGCTGCTTGATGGCGCATGGAGCTGAGTGATGGCGGAAGCCGGACACGGCTGGGAGGGCCGGGCTTCATAAAACATCTCCGGCTAGATTAACACGTTAAGACCGGGAACGCATCTGAGTCACTTTAGATTTCTTTGGGCTATTCAAAAATAGCAGATATACAAGCCCATAGCACGGCACAGAGTGCCGCGCTATGAGCTTGTAAATATGTTTGTTTTTGTTTTTTTGGCAGATACATATACGAATACATATTTTTAAAGAGAACATTTTAACTCTCTTACAACTTCTGGGGGGTCCCTGGAACTAAATATTTTGAGATGGGGGTCCATGGCCAAATATATATAATTTTTGAGAACCATACGTTTTTTGCAAAGAAATGTTAGGATTTAGAAGACATTTGTAGAATCCCCCAGAAGCAAAGATTTGAGTTACAAATGTTCCCTTTAACAAAAATAGCAGATCTACAAGCTCATAGCGTGGCACTCGGTGGCGCGCTATGAGCTTGTAGATATGCTATTTTCTAATAGCCAAAGAAATCTAAAAATGACACAGATGGGTTCCTGGTCTTAATGGGTTAAAAAATAATACGATGTGATCTGCTCCAGAGAGTCCATGACAAGGCTCTTTAAAGTCCTGCAGGACACAATCCTATACTACACACTGCAGAGGCCCGAGTTAAAGGAGTAGTTCACCTGAGTCCTCAAGAGTTAGTACACGGGGGAACACCAACGCTTCGGCTTTGGATCTTTTAATTGGTGATACAAATGCAATTAAAAAACCTGAGTGCCGCGCTATGAGTTTGTAGATCTGCTATTTTTTAGCGGCGCTAGCCGCTCTACACCTTTAGGTATAGAGCGGATACTGCTCTATACCTGACTTTGTCCATGTTCACCGTCAACGCTCTGATTGGTCAGACCCGTCAACGCTCTGATTGGTCAGACCCGTCAACGCTCTGATTGGTCAGACCCGTCAACGCTCTGATTGGTCAGACCCGTCAACGCTCTGATTGGTCAGACCCGTCAACGCTCTTATTGGTCAGACCCGTCAACGCTCTGATTGGTCAGACCCGTCAACGCTCTGATTGGTCAGACCCGTCAACGCTCTGATTGGTCAGACCCGTCAACGCTCTGATTGGTCAGACCCGTCAACGCTCTGATTGGTCAGACCCGTCAACAAAGTGATTGGTCAAGCTTCACGTGACACGTGGCTATAAACACATTATAAACACATATCGATGACAAAATGTATCAAAGGTGCCGCTACCTTCACACTGGGTGTGATTTTTTTGAAAAATCGTGGAAAATCGTGGGTCTTTCAATGTATGTATTTTTTAAAGCCAACATTTGTAACTTACATCTTTACGTATTTGTCTTTGTAAAAAAATGTATTTTTTGAGAAAACGTATGTTGCTATAATATCAGTGGTTCTCAAAAACTATATGTATTTGGCCGTGGACCCCCATCTCAAAATATTTTGTTTCAGGGACCCCCAGAAGTTGTAACAGAGTTAAAGAAAAATCGCTTTCAAAGATATATAGTCAAAGATTTGCAAAAATGTTCACGATTTTTTGTTGTTTTCAATTATCTATTCTATTCTATTATATTATATTCTATTATATTCTATTCTACATCAGTGAGTAAACAACAGAAATAAAGTCATTTCTTTAAACACTTAAACCCTGTCCCAGTGGTTCTCAACCTTTTCTAGATCAGTAGCCCACTTGAAAATGTTTGAGTTTGCGGTCACTTGGACCATTTTCAGAGCGTGTTTATTTTGACAATCAATCGATTGTGTTCCGGCTTGGATCAATGGAACCAACATGCAGTAGTATACTGAAAGTTCCTATTTATCTGTATCACAATTATAACTTATTTTATAAAGTTATATGCACTTAAAACTCCAGCATTGGTATTGTGGGGGAAGCTTAAATAGCCAATCGTCAAGCTCACAACGCGTCGCGTTGTGAGCTTGTCGATCAGCTATTTTCTGCAAAACCATATTAAGTGGTTAAAGGAAAACCATTCAATTTTTCACACACACACACACACACACACACACACACACACACACACACACACACACACACACACACACACACACACACACACACACACACACACACACACACACACACACACACACTGAGCGTGCACACTTAGTTGATTGGAGTCCCCTATAGGGCCCCACATTGGTCTTGGAGTTTGCCCAAAAACGTCCCTTCCAAAACAAACAGTGAAAACATGAAAATACAAGAGGACCATGTGTTTCTGCAGGTTAACACCACCACACTGCTCCAGTGACTGATGACTATAGAGGGAAATGTCTCCGTCAGGCCCAAGGCGCCACCAGGCAGGGACGCGGGAAGTGGGGTGCTGAGGGTGCTGCAGCACCCCTGCCGTTGTGAGGGGAAACAAAAAAAAAGGCTGAAGGCGTGCGTGTGTGTGTGTGTGAGAGATTTTCTCCGGTGGGCGCGGCTCCCCCAAAAGAATTAAATCACATAACCCTAATCCAACCCTAACCCTAACCCTAAAACCGAAATAAAGTAACAAAAAAAGTAGCTTTATCCGCGGGAAACCCGAAAAAAATCGCGCGCGCGTGCACGAGGGACCCATGCACGCGCGCGCAGCGTGCGTGCATGTGTCCCGTTTACCAGCACCCCTTGCTCTAAAGTACTTCCCGCGTCCCTGCCACCAGGAGGCCGTTTTTTGAAAAACGCATGTTTTGATATCACTCCTACAGATTGGCTTTCAAAGTTACAGGAGGGGCCCGTTTTGAACAAAATGCCTCAAATCATGAACACAGAGTCCAATTGCTGTGACACTTTTCGTGCATTGACACTAGGCCATGGAAGAAATGCCACCCTATTCTTTTTTTTTCTTCAAATTGGCCTCATGGTGGCGCTATAACAGGCAGATTCACATTTTGGCTTATAGCTCTCGAACCGTAAGCCATATCAACGTTATTTTTCCCTTAGATTACTTGTATTAATGCGCAACTCTCCAAATAAGCCGTGCCCATTTCCACCTGACAAGTTTCCTGCCATGTTGTGTCTTTGCTGGCCCACAATAAGCTACCTGGCCTGGCGGAAACCTGTGCTCCGAGGAGTACATTTTTCTTTTAGTTTTGTTTTGTAAACACAGTTACATACTATGCCTTTACCTCTAAGAGTTATGAATTAATAGTGAGGATCATGCAGTGTAGGTCATCTGGGCACCACACCAAAAACGTTGCTGTTACCCACTCCAGCATCCACAAGCACTGTGTGAAATTATTAATAACACACTGAAACACATCAGTTCATCATGTTCCATTTAGCTTGTCAAGGTAAACTGTAAAAGAAGTGCGCAGGCAGCATGCACAGTCAGCCCCTAGCATCCATCTCTCCTTTTACTCAAATACTGTACTTAAGTACGCTTTTGAGGTGCTTTTACTGTACTTGAGTATGTCCATTTTCAGTAGTTTATACTAACCTCTCGTCACCGGACTTTCCACCTCGGAGGAAAGCCTGGTATTCGTTCTAAAACTAGCCCTGTGATACGGTTTAGAAAAAAGGAAAAAAATCGTGGTTCCGGTGGTTGGTTCCGGTTGGCGTCGCATAGTTTTTGTTCCCCACATAATGCCAATCAATTAGTCTCGCTAGTCGCGCTACGAGTTAGATATAGAAAATGGACATACAAAACCATTATTATACCAAAAATTATACCAAACTAAACACATTTTAAACTAGGAGATCATTTTGGAGATGCTGGTAGTTCCGGTAAAGTTATTTCTGCTCCGACCGAAAATGGTATTGATCCCAGGCTAAGTTTATACTTCAACTCCACTACATCTCAGAGTAAAATGTTGCACTTTCTACTCCACTGCAATTATTTGAAAACTTAAGTTACTAGTTACTTTGCAGATTTAGATTATTATTACAAAAGATACTAAAATGTTTGAAGCGGCACTATGCAACTTTTTTGAATGAATAAAATGTAATTTTGTCCAATATGTTAATACAGTTTATTACACGGCTTGGTTGAATACTTGATTCTGATTGGTCAATCATCGGTCATTATTTCTGGATAATGACCGATGAGCTCTATAACGGACCACTGTCTAATCAGAGACTCAGAACACCTGCTAATGTCAACCTGCGCTGCTTGTTTTATGCTTTATCCAACATGACAGCCATGTAAACACACAAACAATGTCATTTACAACTAAACATTGCTCTCAAGAATGTTTTTGAAAACATTTGAAGTGAGAAATAGACGATGCAATGACCGAAAAATGATTCTATTTGATCCACTGCACTTCCTTGTTTATCGTGGTGCAACAACAGGGAATACCAAAACACTCGCCCCAAAACACAGTCAACCCTGGGCAAATCCGGTGGTATTATAGGGAAATCGGCGGTATATGGAATGGGGGCGAGTGTGTATTGGGGCGAGTCTTCCGGTTACCTTATGGAATACTGTCATTTGTTTTCCGAGGCAAACTTGTCCGCCCAGCCCAATACTTATGGAATACTTTCATTGCCGTAAGCAAGGAAATACTTCGTTTTGTTGTTACTTTTGGGTCAATTTTTTTATTGTCTCCGCCAGGCCGAAAGGCATGGCGAGAGAGTATGTTTTACCCCCTGTCTGTCTGTCCGTCCGTCCGTCCGTCCGTGTGCGTGCGTGTGTGTGTGTGTGTGTGTGTGTGTGTGTGTGTGTGTGTGTGTGTGTGTGTGTGTGTGTGTGTGTGTGTGTGTCCGTGTGTCATACAGCTAATCTCTGGCACCGTTGGCTTGATCGCAGCCAAACTGTGCACACACACTCCCTGGATGCCAGAGCAGAACCTCTGCTCCAAATTTTTTACATGGGCCTTTTATAGCGCCACCAGGTGGCCGATTTGTGCAAAACACATTTTTGGACAGTACTCCTACAGATTTTGGCCAGAAATACCCCCACAGTATCTCTATAGTCATTAAAAGAAACGGCTCATTTCAGATTTTTCATATTCCATCCTGATGAGCAAAATTGGCTTTCAAAGTTTGCAGGAGTACTCCGTTTCGTGCAAATAGGTACACATGATCTCTATAGTCATGTGATATTTGGGTCGCAAGACAAATTTCAGTGCAAACTGACAATAAAGTATTATCGTATCGTATCGTATCGTATCGTATCGTATCGTATCGTATCGTATCGTATCGTATCGTATTGTATCGTATCGTATTGTATCATATGGGGCGGTCATAGCTGAGGGGTTAGTGAGTCCGCCTAGGGAGCCAAAGGCCCTGGTTGCCGCAGGTTCGAGTCCCGGCCAGGCCAGCATATGTGTCGATGAAATGAAATTTGTCCCTGAGCAAGACTCTTAACCCCTAATTGCTCACAGGTTCTCATTGGAAACAAGACAGCAAGGACTTTCATGAACGACCTGTTAAAAGGAATTATCCTTATATCAAGATGGATCTGTTTGATGTAATGTTTGCAGGAGTGGCCTGTTTTGAACAAAATGCCGCAAATCATGAACGCAGCGTCCGATTGTGGTGAAACTTTGAATGCATATTTGCACGACGTTGAGGAACAAATGCCACCCTTTTAACATTGGCCTGTTATAGCGCCACCAGCAGGTCAAATTTGGCAAAACACATTTTTAGAACAAAATGCCTCAAATCATGCATGCATAATCACCCTGTCGGGCTTTAAATTTCAATAATGACCACCTCCTCATACATTATCCCTTGCATAACTTGGTTATATTTTGTCTTCCTGCTCTTCTATTGAGACATCTAGATCGTGTCAAAGGTCATGTCTCACCTAGACACAGGATCTGACACGAATTTTGACCTGATGGTCAAGATCCAATGTATCCCCTTAGCAAGCATTGAGCTATTTGCTCAATGGTAAAAATGTCAGCACTTGTGCAGGAAACCAAATCTAGGGTAGAAGAAGAAGGTTATAGTGCAGCTTTAACCAACTTTGAAAATAGCTGATCTACAAGCTCACAACAACTATTTTCTTTCGAGAATATTTTTTAACTTTTGAAAAAAAGAAACTTGTGAAATGGGACATTCTGCATAATGAGTATTGTTACTTTGTCTTGTCTACTTAGTATAGTATAAATAGTAAAGTATAACTTGATGCTAAAATGTTTGACTTAAGTAAAGATTTTGAATATACAGATGTGCCATTTCAAAACTTCAAATGTCCTGCCATCGCCAAGACAGTACATTTTCAGGGGATTCCCAGGGCAATAAGAGGGACAAAGAAGGGCATTTAAAATGCTGAATTATTTTGATGATCACTGCTTTTATGATGCTAATTAATTTGAGCAACTGGTCAAGGACCTCTTCAAATCACCTTTCGCCTCATAATGAGTCTGACACCTTCTTCAACACACATTCTTTTGTTCTCATGTATATGGATGTCTGTTGAAGGGAAACACGGGGGTGTGTAGTGACAACTTCTTTTCAGGGGCAAAACAGTGCATTTTTAAGGGCAGAAAAGGGAGGAAAAAGTGCATTTTCAGGGCACTTTCAGGGAAAGAACAGTAACGTGTGAAGTTTTGAAGTGGCACATCTGTAGGAGTCCTTCTTCCACTACGGCCAAAGACATAGTATTTGTTTTAACCACAGCATCTACAAGCACAAGTGTGAAATTATTAATAACACACTGAAACACATCAGTTAATCATGTTTCGTTTAGCTTGTCAGAAGCAGCTAATCAAGGCGAACAGTAAAAGAAGTGCACAGGCCAGCATGCGGAGCAAACTAAATGCAGTCAGCTTCTATCATCCATCTCTCCTTTTACTCCGCTAAAAGAATCAATACGCCACCATCCTCCCCATGGAATCATTTGGAGGCAGCTAATGTTTAAATTAGCTTCCAGGACACTGTGGCTCAATCCGTGGGTCAGGGCCCAAATGTTGGTTGCAACATTTCCAGACAAAGACACATTTTAATTAGGTTTATCTTTAGTTAATGACAATGTTACCGGCTTGATTAATACAAAAATACTGTGTTCTGGGGTGGTCGCAATAGCCGCTCTTGCACGATTGTGCGGCCTTAGTTCCAAAAACTATATAGTTCCAAACACAACTGTATAGTTCCAAACACAACTGTATAGTTCCAAACTCAACTGTATAGTTCCAAACTTAACTGTATCGTTCCAAACACAACTGTATAGTTCCAAACTCAACTGTATAGTTCCAAACATTACTGTATAGTTCCAAACTCAACTGTATAGTTCCAAACACAACTGTATAGTTCCAAACATTACTGTATAGTTCCAAACTCAAATGTATAGTTCCAAACATTACTGTATAGTTCCAAACTCAACTGTATAGTTCCAAACACAACTGTATAGTTCCAAACATTACTGTATAGTTCCAAACTCAACTGTATAGTTCCAAACATTACTCTATAGTTCCAAACATTACTGTATAGTTCCAAACTCAACTGTATAGTTCCAAACATTACTGTATAGTTCCAAACTCAACTGTATAGTTCCAAACTCAACTGCATATTTCCAAACTCAACTGTATAGTTCCAAACTCAACTGTATAGTTCCAAACTCAACTGTATACTAACATTACTAACATCACGACACGTTGTGAGCTCTGCTATTTTCAAACATTTTAGTACTTTTACTTTTGGTGCTTTAAGTACATTTTGATGCCAAAACTTTTGTACTTTTACTCAAGTAACATTTTGAACACAGGCCTTTTACTTGTAACCGAGTATTTCTACATTGCAGTATTGATACTTTTACTTAAGTAAAACATTTGAGTACTTTTTCCAACACTGGCAGAGACCTCCTGCTTCAATAGACACACATGCATCGAGGCTAACCCTAACCCTCATGCATTTAAACATGTCAGCCGTGATGACACATCGCTCCAGTGAACCGCAGCGACCCCAATGAGGTATCCACTTTTATATATATATGTGTATGATGCCAGGTGTATGGAGTAGGACACCTATACTGGTTGACAATATGGCACACCATATGGCACACAGTGCACCTTGACCAACCCTTCCCCCCCCAACCCTAAACCATAACCATCTGTAGATCTGCAATTTATGTATTTATTGATTCATGTATGTATGTATGTATGTATGTATGTGTGTGTGTGTGTGTGTGTGTGTGTGTGTGTGTGTGTGTGTGTGTGTGTGTGTGTGTGTGTGTGTGTGTGTGTGTGTGTGTGTGTGTGTGTGTGTGTGTGTGTGTGTGTGTGTGTGTGTGTGTGTGTATGTATGTATGTATGTATGTATGTATGTATGGTTGCAGACAAGAAAACACGTCTATAACGTGTGTGTAACGTGTCGATGGATGGGTGTGGATCAGTGCTGATTTAAAATCAGATGAATTTGCAAAAACTGTTTCAAAGGTGGAGCAAATACAGGTATACATATGATCACTGAATTTGAGGTTAAATGCAAACACTATAGGGTGGAAATTGCCTTCCCCTGAGACCCGAAATGAACCCCCTGAACGCATCACAGCTCATCCACTCTGATCCGCAGCATGTAGCTCAGGGGTTCTCAAAGTATAATAATGAAAATGCATGCACCAAGTTCCCACACACACACACACACACACACACACACACACACACACACACACACACACACACACACACACACACACACACACACACACACACACACACACACACACACACACACACACGCGCGCGCGCACACATTAACAAATAACACTGCACTAATTGAAAACATAACGATGCTGTCTGACAGAAACCTCTTATCTCCATATTCTAACTGTTTTTGCCGTGTTTTTTGGTAAATGAATGCCCTACTTGATCACACTACAGCGTCACACAAAAGTATCAAAAGTAGCAGATCTACTTTTTGGTGCAAAGCGTTTTGAGTAGGAACCCAGGGGTTCCTCAGGGGGATTTAGTCAATATAGTAGTTTAATCACTTTAACCCCTCAGCTATTTTCAGAAAACCTTAAAAAAATAATTGAAAATTTGGAATAGTTTTGTTTCTCTGCTCCTAAATCTTTTCAGATGGGCCGACAACGTATATATTAATTTGGGGGTCCTAAAGCGTTTGAGGCCCACTGATGTATAGCTCTCTCACTGACAGGGTTAGCGTAAGATTGATGTGGGAATAACAGGCGAGTAAACAAACAATTCAATAATTGGCTGTTGAAAAATGCAAACCTCTTGTTTTCAGCGTGACAGGCGACTTTGAATGTTGATATATGAGGGTGTTACCACGGCAACACAGCCAGTATATCGCTGCTTATGTAACCATGCATGGCAGGACAAGATGGCACACAGCTTATACCGCAGGACACCGGATCACTGAAGAAAACATTTTCACTGGTTAGGAGATGTCTTACCAACACCAAGGGTTCCCAAACTACCCCCCACCCCAAAAAAAACAAAAACAAAACATATTTGAACTGGGACCCCCCCACCCTGACAAGCACTTGGAATTGTAGGCATTTATATTTAGTTTGACTCGGTTCCACTGGTAATTGTGACATTGTGAGATATTATACGTATATCGTGTCTGTCGGGCGGAAACCTTGAGTCCAAAACTGTAACTTTTTCAGGATTCAAATAAAAAAAAAAGGCAAAAGTAGCAGATCTACAAGCTTGAGCTCGAGCTTGTGGTTCTGCTATTTTTTGATACTTTTGTGTGATGTGTGATCAAGTAGGGTGTCAAAAATCACAAATGGAGATAAGATGTTTCTGCCCAACAGCGACAATATCATGTAATTCAGAGTGGTTATCAGAAGGTCACTGGTTTGCCCCTCCGGCCCTCCTATTATTATATGTCAAAGTGTCCCTGAGCAAGACGCTGAAACGTGACCAAACCAATTTCGCTTGTAACAGAGTATTTCTACATTGCTGTGTTGATACTTTTACTTAAGTAAAACATTTGAGTACTTTTTTCCACCACTGGTGCCAGTGTGTGTGTGTGTGTGTGTGTGTGTGTGTGTGTGTGTGTGTGTGTGTGTGTGTGTGTGTGTGTGTGTGTGTGTGTGTGTGTGTGTGTGTGTGCGTGCGCGCGCGCGCTTGCGTGCGTGCGTGCGTGCGTGGTGGGGGGTAAGGTTCCTGGCATTGGCCAGTATTGGCCACACACACACACACACACACACACACACACACACACACACACATTGACAATCGTTGGTCTGAGTCAGAAACCTCTTATCTCCATATTTTAACTTTTTTGACGCTGTACTTGATCATAGTACAAGCTTACACAAGAGCATCACAAGATCTACAAGCTTGAAACAATGACCGGCTGTGCATCAATTGTCATGCTAGAGAGGTATGTCCTGGGAACACACATATCAATCTAACTTGAATAAATCCTGATTTGCTCTCGATTTGCGCACCAGTGTGGCACACCAGAAACAGACGATTTATAAGCTCATAAGGTGCCGCACTACGATGCGCTATGAGCTTTCAGCTATTTTTGGTGTTACCACAACTGCAAACAACTATGTATAAATCACCCTATGTGGAAATGTTTCAAAATGTTCAGTGTCCCTCTGTCAAATAGACCAAATAGCAGATCTTCAAGCTCACAATGCGTCGTGACGCGACGCATTGTGAGCTTGTAGATCTGCTATTTGGTCTAATTGAAAATAGATCGGCTATTTTCAAATGACCGGAATGTATATAGGGTAGTTCCAATCGGAACCTCTCCCTCCGCTGGACATTTTCGAACATTTTCCACTTTACATGTTTCTTACCCCTTTCTGCACATCGTATCTAAAAAGTAAAGGTTTTCTGCAATGCTCTCAGATGTTTTAACTTCTAGCGCGCAATAAAATCTATCCAACGAGTTGAAAAAAAACTTTTAAATCGCTTCTCTCCTAAATGTTTTTAAGACATACCCGCAAGTTGCGCCCACAGAGGAGACATTACTGATTCCCCTACTCGTCAAATGTTGAATTGAATCTTCTAATGCATAATATTATGGAACCGGCTGAGGAGAGAAGCGATTTAAACGTGTTTTTCAACTTGTTGGATATATTTTATTGCACACTAGAAGTTAAAATATCTGAGAGCATTTCAGAAAACCTTTACTTTTTGGATACGATGTGCAGAAAGGGGTAAGAAACATGGAAAAGTGGAATATATTCGACAATGTCCTGCTCAAACGGCACCGGACCACGTAGGACCTCATCTCGGAGCTAGATAGCGGAGGGAGAGGTTCTAAATGGGGCTATATATAGGGCTGAAGTGGTTACTTTATGTTTTGTAATAATAATCAATATCTACAAAGTAACTAGTAACTACAGTTTTCAAATAATTGTAGTGGAGTAAAAGTACAATATTTGCCTCTGAGATGTAGTGGAGTAGAAGTAAAAGTATTGGAAATTGGAAATACTCCAGTAAACCTGTACTGTATATAAATACAGAGGCATCTGTATAAAGGAGAACGAGCCAACAACGCAGTCAAGAGATAAAACACCCCCATTTAAACTTTGCAAACCTGAACAAAGCCTTTTTTCACAGAAAACACGTCATTCTCGCGTCATGCGCGGAATGAATAGCCTGATTTAACCCGTCTTTTGATAGAGAGGCACACTAAACTGTAACTGCAGGCTAATGTCCGCTGCTTTTTGTGCGAAACAGCCACCAGCATAGCCCAGGTGCAGCGCCTGCATCGCATTCTAATGCACCTGCTTCTGAAAGCTGCAGGGAGCGGGGGGAAGGCGAGGGTACAATGTCCTTGTACAGTGAGTGGTAGATGTGGAATTGCAATTTATGCAACAAAAAAAGCCTATTCGCTATTAGCAGTGATTCTCAACTTGTTTTTGTTTCAAGGACCCCCAGTTTGATATACATCACACCACGGACCCTCATTTGATGTCAGTTTTTTTAATCTCCGGTACCCCTCACTGTAAAATTGTGCAGCTACATTATTTTAACTCTGAGAGTTACAGACCTGCAAGGGTCTATTTGCTTCAGAACCATCTATCAATCACTTAGCTGGGGACCCCCCTGGAACGACCTCTGGGGGTCCCCGGACCGCCCATATTGAGAACCAGGGGAACTATATCGAACTCAAACAAATGCTCTGACATCTGTCATGTCAGTGAGTGTTTGACCTGCACACGTGTCCAAAGAGACCAGCCTCGTCATATCCAGGGAAATGTGTGACTTAACAGGAACAAAATGTTTTAAGCGATCGTACACGGAATACTTTTATCTCGAATACGTTATCTCATCCACATTCCGGTTCTGGCATGTCGTGGGATAAAATCACGCTCTAATCCCACTCAAACTTGTGGGATATGTTTGATATTCCACGCCAATAAAAAAACTATATGTATATATATATATATAAGTGTATAAATATATATATATATATATATATATATATATATATATATATATATATATATATATATATATATATATATATATATATATATATATATACAATATATATATATACAATATATATATATATATATATATATATATATATATATATATATATATATATATATATATATATATATATATATATATAAACAAATGTGTACTAACAAACAAATAAACAATCAAATATATAAACAAAAACATGTATTTACAAATTGCAATTGCTTTCAGTTTTTGTACCATTTATCCCCAATACTTGTCATTGCATGATGGATAATAACATCATGCATGCTATTCCTCATCCTCCGGGCACAAATAACGCAGCTATCTGTACATTAAAGCTTTCAAGTCGATTTCACTAATGTGGGCCCCCTCCACCCACATCCCCTTTATCTCCAAGAAATAATGCTGCAGGACTCTGCCTCTCTCTCTCTCTTCTTGCTGGGGCAGCTGTACGGCTGCTGCCAAGTCCCAGCAGTGCCTTCGAGATTTCATTTATCCTTGCGGCACATTTTTCCAATAGTATCTGGTCAAAAAAAGCTCCTTCTTATAAACCATTGTCTTATCTTAAAAGATTATTTAAAAAGGAAGCTCTGAATCAGGACAACAACGGGCCAGGGAGGACATCATCACCGGGCTGGAGAGCTCGCACGGGGATGGAGGGGAACGGAAAAAATCATAATACAAAAATCAATTCCATTCACCCCACCCCCAAGCGGTCTCTCCTAAAGCCTGATTTATACTTGGGATGCGCGTCGGTGCCGCGCGGCGGAAACAGACGATCTACAAGCTTGCATCTTGCGAGCTTGTAGATCGTCTGTTTCCGCCGTGTGGCAGCCAGTGTGAGGCGAAGTATAGATCGGCCACAACAGCAGCAGCAGCACAGCAGCACCAAGGCTCCCTCTCATCCATCCCCACATGACGTTAGGTTGCTACGGCAACCCGGAACGGGTTGCATCCATCCATCCCCTACCCCGCACGTTTCGAGAGGGAAAAAAAGAGGGGGGAGGAGAGGGGGTGGGGGGGTGGGGGGTGGGTAGTGATTCACCGAAGCAAAACAAATGACACCCCCGTTCGTTTTATAGGACGGACGGGCGGACGGACGGACGGACGGACAGATACGGGGGGGAGAAAGACGAAGGAGAAACCACGTCTGTGTGATGATGAGAGATGCATGGAATCGTTGAAGGATGTGGAGGTGTGGGGGTGGGGGTGGCACCAATCACGTCTCTGCTCACATTGGTGGGGTATGTTCCACACGACCTACCCCCCCCTCCCCCCCCCCTCCTTTAAACGCCTGTGGCACGCTGTAAGATCATGAGTGTCCGAGAGAGGACACACAAACACAAATGGAACCGAAGCGGTTACACACGCTAAATGGACACTGAGGATGTTTCCCCCCCCCCCACATCTCTACAACATTTTCTACATTCTCTCTCTCTCTCTCGTCTCCGTCTCCGTCTCTCTCCGCCTCTCTCTGCTCTCCGTGTGTTATTACCTGTTATCCGGGAACCTTTCCTCGTACTTAAATTCGGGGTTCATCCGGATGGGGAAGAGCCCCAGATCGACGGGCTTGCTGTCCGGGTTCCAGTCCAGGGCTCCGGTGGCATAGATCATGAAATAATCCCAGAGCTCGGGCAACTTCTTGGAGGAGAGAAACATAGCACTGGGCTTCTAGTAGCGGCAGGCAGGGGTGTCTTTAGGTAGGTATAGGTGGGTAGTTAGGTAGTGGGGACAGCGGTGAGGCGGTTGGTTGGTCGGTTGGTTGGTTGGTCGGTTGGTCGGTTGGTTGGTGGCCCTTCCTTGCCTTCTCCTTGGAGATGTGCGCGTAATGATGAGAGACACCTAGCCTTCAGCTCTGCATTTCAAGTGCTTCCAACTACCTTCGGCTTCACTGTCGACTCAGCAACTACGTCCCCTGTACTCCTCCTCCCCTCCCTCGTCCCTTTTCCTTCACATCACTGAATTAACTCTTAACTGGCGCTCTGCCTCTAGCTCTAGCTCTCTCTCTGCCTCTGCCTCTCTCTGCCTCTGCCTCTCTCTCTCTGCCTCTGCCTCTCTCTCTCTCTCTCTCTCTGTCCCTCAATATTGCTCCCACACATCCTTTGAGTTGATTTCAAGGACCCCCGTCTGATAGGGTTTGTATCTCTGGAATCCTGATTTACACTGTAAAATCATCTGTGTTTAAATCAGAGTGTAGACATGGAACCAAATGGATTTGGTTGTACACTCTCAGAGTTACAGACTGGTAAGGGTCCATTTGGTTCCATTCGTACACAGGGAAGCTGTCAGAACCTTCCCTAAAACATCCGGGACAACGCTTCACACATCCCAGACTCTTCTCCTTTCTGGCTCCCAAACTATGGAACAAGCTCCCTATTGCAATTAGAACTGCAGACTCACTCCCAATCTTACGCCATAATCTGAAGACTCACTTCTTCAGACTCCACCTTAGCCCGTAGCACTTGCCGTAGCACTTGCCCTAGCCTTGACAACCTTGCAGGCTTATGCAAAGGCTAAAAGGTAATTTAGATAGCATGTTATGTAGACAGATGCCAGGTCATTGTTGACCTGGCATCGTAGAGTGTGTATAGTTTCAATGTACAGATTATGTTTTGATATTCTCTGTTAGACTGATGATAGGTTATTGGTTTACTTATGTATTAGTTTATTAGTAGATTACTATTTCTATACATGTTACCTTGTGTTGTCCTTGCTTACTGTAAAATGTGTAAATAGCTCTGGATTAAGAGCGTCTGCTAAATACCTTAATTGTAAATTGTACACTCTCAGTGTTACAGACCTGTAAGGGTCCATTTGGTTCTATTTGTACACTCTCTGAGTTATGGACCGGTAAGGGTCCATTGGTTCCATTTGTACCCAAGAGTTACAAACCTGTAAGGATCCATTTGGACCTCTAGGTGGTCCCGAACCCTTTGAGGACCAGTGCTCTAAATTATCCAAAAACACAAAGATCTATGGTGTACTGTATGTCCGCACAGTACTAAAATAGTACTAAGTATTCATTTTAGGCGTTTAGCAGACACTCTTATCCGCTCTTATCCGTCTTACAATAGGCAAGGAAATCACACAGTAGAATGCAGATAGACAGTGTAGTGCTATAAGACACTATCACAGGTAAACCAAGAACCTAGAATCAGTCTAAACAATATTCTATCAAAAATAATAATCTGTACATTGAAACTATAGGATACCAGGTAAACAATGAACCTAGCATCAGTCTAAACAATATTCTATCAAAAATAATAATCTGTACATTGAAACTATAGGATACCAGGTAAACAATGGACCTAGCATCAGTCTAAACAATATTCTATCAAAAATAATAATCTGTACATTGAAACTATAGGATACCAGGTAAACAATGGACCTACTGTAGCATCAGTCTAAACAATATTCTATCAAAAATAATAATCTGTACATTGAAACTATAGGATACCAGGTAAACAATGGACCTAGCATCATTCTAAACAATATTCTTTAAAAATGTCAGCATGTATTTGAAACTATACAGGATCACTGGTAAACAAATAACCTATAGCATCTACCTAAGCAATAGGCCTATTTTATCGAAGTAACAATCTACACATTGGAATTATAGGTCCCCAGGTAAAACATGAATGTATACAGTTAGCATCTGTTTAAATGTAACTCTTGACAGTTCATTTGTACACAGTGTACACATGGGTGCATATGTGACCTCCAGCAGGCCCTTATGGTTATAAGGGCCTGCAGGAGGTCACATATGTTAGAGTTACATGTGCCACACATGAACACATTGCCACACGCGTTTAAGGTCAGTGACCTGTCACAAACATGACCGCAGGATCCGGGTCCAGTGGTGGAAAAAGTACTCAAATGTTTTACTAAGTAAAGTATATCAATACTGCAATATAGAAATACTCCAGTACAAGAATTCAAAATGTACTTGAGTAAAAGTACAAAAGTATTGACATTAAAATGTACTATAAGTACCAAAAGTAGAAGTACTCATTATGCAGAATGTCCCATTTCAAGTTTTCAAATGTACAAAAATGTTTTGAAAATAGCAGATCTAATAGCAGATCTACAAGCTCACAAGATCTGCTATTTTCAAATGGCCGAAATGTATATAGGGGCTTAAGTGGTTACTGTATGTTTTGTAATCATAATCAAAATACAAAGTAACTAGTAACTAAAGTTATCAAATAATTGTAGTGGAGTAAAAGTACAATATTTGCCTCTGAGATGTAGTGGAGTGGAAGTAAAAGTATAGACAATTGGAAATACTCCAGTAAAATAAAAGTACCTCAAAATTGTACTTAAGTACAGTGCTTGAGTAAATGTACTTAAGTTACTTTACACCGCTACCCAGGTTCTTGTTAATTAAGGAGGATCACAACCTACACACATATAGATACACTGTAGATAGATAGATAGATAGATAGATAGATAGATAGATAGATAGATAGATAGATAGATAGATAGATAGATAGATATGTACAGACTTGTGCCCTTGCCACATAAGATTGAATATAGGCTACAGTTGCAAAGGAAATACCCATAAAATACTTATAATATGTTAAGATTCTATATTATATGTGATATGGTTGAGCATCACTTAATTGCAAACCTTAATGATGTGTAGTAATCCATCTACAGTATAACAAGTGTATCTCTAGCAGGGGTTCTCAAAGTGGGGTCCGGGGACCCCCAGGGGTCATTCAGGGGGTTCCAGGGGGTCCCCAGCAAAATTAGTTAATATAGCATAAACATCAGTTTAACCACTTCAACCCTATAGGCTATTTGAAAATAGCTGATCTACAAGCTCAGAACACATTGTGATGAGATGCCTTGAGAGCTTATAGATCTGCTATTTTGAAAAACTCTTGAAAGAATGCGAGAAGTGTTTGAGTCTTTTTGAAACATTTTAAGAACACAAATCTTGTATGGGGTAGGCACAAAATATTTTCAGATGGGGGTCTGCGGCCAAATATACTTTCATTTGGGGGTCCTTCACATGAAAAAGTTTGAGAACCTTATAGCACAATAACAACTTCTTAACCTCATAGTTAGATTCATTTCCATAATAACAACATTTAGCCTACCATTATGTATTTCAAGGTATAGTTCTGTCAAATTAGCTCAACCATTGCTACCTATTAGCAAAGAGGTACTCCATCAACAATCGTTGCCCCTGGTAACGCGTCAGTATACCCATAGAGGTCCCAGATAATGTGAATAAAAGCAGCCAATCATTTGATATTCTTTAACGATTGATTGTTTAACCCACTGGGGGTCCGGCGGCCCACCAAGAGGGTCCAAATCGACCCTAACGGGTCTGTAACTCGTACGGGTCCATTTGGTTCCATTTGTACACACTCGGAGTTAAATTAACTTTGAGGATTTCACAGTGTGGGGTCCCAGAATCGAATGGAATAACGGCCGGTGGCGTCAAAGTGGGACCCATGACATAAATAAAATAAATACAACATAAAAACAACGGTTGGGAACCATATTTATCCCCCAAACAAGCGCATATATACATAACAACAGAAACAGCCCCATCATCATCATCACTCACCAGTACAGGAGCGAGAGTCCATCGAAGCGCTCAAGCTCCCTCGCTCCGTGCTTGAGCAGCGACATAGCGGCATGCGAACCGAGCCGAGGTGATCAGTCCTCCAACAACCACAACCAGCCCCGAGAAATGCTCCTTTCACAAGCCGACCGAAGCAGCCTCACTGGCGGATACAGTGTCCTCTTCCACCTCGGGCCCCGATTCCACCTGACGGTGTGTTATATATTAGCCTCGGCTATAACAGGCTTCTTCTAACCAGAGGCTGTGTCAGCAGCATCAGCACCACAGCATCACATCCACCACTGGCTGCTTCATCTCTCTGCGATACCCCCGCTGTCAAATCAATGAGACGCGCGGCGCACGCACGCACACGCTCTCTCTCTCTCTCTCTCTCTCTCTCTCTCTCTCTCTCTCTCTCTAACACACACACGCGCGCGTGCACACACACTGCAAAACAAAAAGAAAAGCCTACAGTAGGTGTTCCCTTCGCTAGGATGGGAGCGACATGTGTGTGTGTGTGTGTGTGTGTGTGTGTGTGTGTGTGTGTGGGGGGGGGGGGGGGGGGGGGGGGGTCTCTTCTTGGGTTCCCGTTATCCCGTCCGTTTGGGCCGCCGGATCGGAGCGCTTGTTTTTCGGCCGTGATGATGCGGCACCGTCATGCTGCCATGGTCCCCCCCCCCTCTCTCTCTCTCTCTCTCTCTCTCTCTCTCTCTCTCTCTCTCCCCCCCCCCCTCCGGTGGTTGGGTCTGTCTCTGTCTCTGTCTCTGTCCTTGTGTGTTGTGTTGTGTTGTGTTGTGTTGTGTTGTGTTGTGTTGTGTTGTGTTGTGTTGTGTTGTGTTGTGTTGTGCAGCAGAATCAAGCCTCTCTCTATAGCTATACAGTGGCAGCTACAGTATAGCTGGACACCGTGATGTTGAGACTGGACTGCTGGGAGGATTGAGATGGATGAGGAGACTATAGCTGGAGCAGGGTTGGCTGGAGAGATATAGCCTCTGCATGCCGCGGTGAAACTTCACATTGTGTGGGTTCATTCATTCATTAATTAATTCATTCATTCATTCAGACACTCGTTCATTCATTCACTCGTTCGTTCGTTCATTCATTCATTCGTCCATTTTCTTGAATGTAACATAATAGCCTACAAAGTTTCAAATCGAAATTTGAAAGCAAATTTGTTTTGGAAAGAATAAGTTATTGCCATCACCACGCACGCACGCACGCACGCACGCACGCACACACACACACACACACACACACACACACACACACACACACACACACACACACACTGATTCCGATTAGTGTATATCTGTCTGTCTCTTATATGTCATCATGATTTGTGTGAGTGATGGGAACTCATTTTAAACAAGCAGTGCTTTATGAGTTATCCAGTTTAGGCGTAGACCGTGTACTGTGAATTGCTTCCATGTACTGTAGGCCTACTGTTGTTCTCATGTCTTACTAAATAAAGTAGCCTACATCAATCAATCAATTCCATCTGCATTGAATGTATTCAATGCAGAGGAAATGAGGAACCTTCCTCAAGATAACCCAAGCATTACGTTTCAAATCAGACTGTCCAAATATACAGAAACAGCGCCACGCAGGGGCTATAATATTATCTGTCTGTCTGTCTGTCTGTCTGTCTGCCTGCCTGCCTGTCTGTCTGTCTGTCTGTCTGTCTGTCTGTCTGTCTGTCTGTCTGTCTGTCTGTCTGTCTGTCTGTCTGTCTGTCTGTCCGTCTGTCCGTCTGTCCGCCTGTCTGCCTGTGTCCTTCCTTGTGCGCAAATATGCCCAAATAAGGAGTTCCACACATGATGTAATCAATGTGACGTTTGTCTTGCCCAAGCATAGATTTATATAAATATATCTATGTGCCCAAGTACCGTGTTAAAGGGCTGTAATTCACTAGTTACACAAATCCACTAGTAATGCAGTTATTGTGTTAATGATGTGTAGGTTAGACCTGTGGTTCTCAGCATGGGGTCCGGGGACCCCAGGGGTCCTTTAGGGGGTTCCAGGGGGTCCCCAGACGATTGATAGTTATAGGAACCCAATGGACCCTTACAGGTCTCACTTGTGTCTGTATCTCTGAGAGTGTACAAATGGAACCAAATGGACCCTTTACAGGTCCATTTGGTTCCATTTGTACACTCTCAGAGTTGCATTAACACTGAGGATTGGAAGCTGGAAGCAATATTTTTTAACTGTAGCTTCTAGCTTCATGCATTAACTACTACTAGCCATATTTTGAGGTTTCAAACATTGTAGCTTGGAGGGAATTCGGCCGAAATCATCAAGATCGTGCACTTGGAAGTTTTTGATTTTTGGCATGGTGTTAGGTATGGGCATAAGGTTTTCAAAAAACATTGGATGCAAGTTGGGATCGCCCCCTAGTGGTCTGTTTCCAATGAATCCAATATTAGATAGGTATGGTTGAAACCCCAAATAATTGATGGAAGAGATTTTCGATGGATTCTGTTACTATTGGGTATGCTAAATAACATACAAAACATTTAGGAAAATCGAACTTCTAGAAACGCATAATTTTCAGGTTGGCGTCCACGATGGCTGGCGGGAGCTTAACATGCTTATAAGCGGGGAGGGAATATATAAAAAATCATATAACAATTGTGCACTTGGTGACAAGTTTTAGATTTTAGGTATGGGCATAAGGTTTTCAAAAACCATCGGAAGCAAGTTGGGATTGCCCCCTAGTGGTCTGTTTCCAATGAATCCTATATTACATTAGGTTAGTAGACTTTCAATGGATTCTGTTACTATTGGGTATGCTAAATAAAAAATCAAACTCCTGTAAAGACATCATTTTCAAGATGGCGGGAGCTTAAAATGCCAGGAGCTTAAAAGGCCTAATATGTGCCATCTTGAAAACGATGCCTTTCCAGAAGTTTGATGTTCCTAGATTTTTTTTTGTGTTATTTAGCATACCCAATAGTAACAGAATCCATTGAAAATACCTTCTATAAATTATAGATTATTTGGGGTTTCAACCATATAGATTGATTCTGATTTATTCTGATAGTGGATTCAGTGGAAACGGACCACTAGGGGGCGATCCCAACTTGCTACGTCTATTCCAAGGGGCAAGGCTTGGATATTTACGATGAGGCCAACACGGAAGCTTATGAATGGCCAGAGTGGCGCTGTTTTACCCTGCGCCGACCTGAAGTGTCAGAAAGAATTTATTTTAGCGCAAGTGAATGGGTTTTTGACAAACTTTAGACTAGATTTTCTTACCGTAATAAAAATTGTCATAAATTCTATATGCTTCCAGTTGCTAGTTTAAAGTCTCCTTTCAATCATCATGATATGCGTTTTGCTAAATTATGGTCCCATTTATTCTAAAATTGACGATAAAGTAGGCTATGCTCCAGGAGGGGCGGGATGATTTGATTGACAACCTACACAACCAATAGCATTCATTCCCCGCCCCCGCTCTTGATTGACAAGCTACCCAACCAATAGCATTTTTGGGGGTGTTTTCCGGTTCGCTGGTCACGTGTCTGGTCTCAACCAATAGCGTTTGAGTTCCGGACGTGGCCAACTGTATATATTAACGATGGAGGAATGCATGTTCCTGAACTATCGGCTTCATTTTCGTTCTGTAGAAAGCAGGGGAGTGGCATTGTCCATTCTTTTTTACAGTCTATGGTCTATTCCCGCACTTTTTTAAAAAGTATAAAATTATTCATGCATTTAAGTTATTTGTCATCTGCCCTGTGCAATGTGTGATTATGAGGCCTAAAAAGAAAACAGAAATTAAAATTGTATTTATATGTTCCAATGTTCAATGCCAAAAACACAATCAAATCGTTAATCGCAATTATATCTGTGACAATTAATCGTCAACATAAATTTGTAATTAATTAATTAATTACACATTTCTCATCTTTTAAATTGTTATCATTACAAACTATTAAAAATAACCCTTGTTGTAAAAAAAACACAAAGTTGTCCTTTAAAAATGAAATGAGGGTTAATATGGGTTTAACAACGTGTTGGCCTTCTGTTGACATCTTCCAGACCAGTGGTTCTCAAAGTGGGGTCGGGGGACACCCCAGGGGTCCTTAATGGGGTTCCAGGGTGTCCCCAGCTAAATAGTTGGTAACTCTTAAAATAGAGTGTACAAATGGAACCAAATGGACCCGACCCCGTAAGGGCTGTCCCCAGCAAAGTAGATCAATAGTTTGGACCCTTACAGGTCTGCAACTCTGAGAGGGTACACATGGAACAGGCTCGTGCCACGCTATGAATTTTGAAGATTGTTTTCTTCGAGTTCACCTGGGACAGTAGTAGGGACAGTGCCAGCTCCCTTATCCTATTATAATTCACGGGTAATGGGCTGAAATTCACGGCTAGTGGGCCACGGGTGCGGCTTTAGCAGTGCCAAAAATAGAGCCAGGGGTATGAAAACCGTGTTTGACTGTCATTGTCAAATGACTCACAAGAGCATTTGTGCCTAACTTGGTAAAACAACAAAAAAAAAAACATGTTTCTGCAACCAACAGTGATTTGTAGCACCTCCTATGGGTGGAAGTGAAATTGGTTTTGGCTCTTTGTTGTTTAGAGGCCCCTCAATGTGTGATTAAAAAAAGGGCCGCACCTGCAACATTTTGATGTCAATTGTAGCAAATCAGAAGGGAAAATTAAGAATCTGAAGAAACTCCTTGATCACATGATTCCAAGATAATGTGTTATGATTTGCGTGAGTTTTGTGTGAGTAGTAGGGCCCTAAATATTATTAATGATTTATTATTTTCTGTTTTGTATTACAGAATAGAATAATTGCTTAACATGTTTTTTATAATGGATAGTTGCTACCCTGAATCAAATGAGCTGGCTGCAGTTTGATATTCACTGCAGTGGAGTCAGCGCCCTCTCTCTGTAGGCTTTGAAACTGCAGGAGACCTGGCAGCTGCTCAGCATTTACATCACTGGTTCTCAACGGTTGGGTCCACAGGGGTCCAAATGGACCCTTGTGGGTCTGTACCTCTGAGAGTGTACAAATGGAACCAAATGGACCCTTAGGTCTGTACCTCTGAGATTGTACAAATGGAACCAAATGTAAAGGCTCAGCGTTAAATGAACACTGAGGATTTCACAGTGCAGATCAGGGGTCTTCAATGTTTTTCAGGCCAAGGACCCCTTAGGGTTAGGGTTAGGGGATTAAACTTAGATTGTAGACTTGTTTGACAGCACTATCATTGTGTAGCGTTGTGTTGGATTCATGTTAATTTGTATTTTCAGACAGTTCACTGTCTGAAAATACACTGTACACTGTTAAAAGACTAAAGAAAATACATATTATAAACATAATAGGCCTACACTTAAATTAAGAAAATAAGAAATATGAAAACAAATACATGTTATTCTGTGTTCTGTTCATCTTTAGAGCGTATTACAATACGATTAAACACATAGATTTGGTGACCCCCCCTAACTCTGAGGACCCCCTGTTGAGGACCCCAGTTTAGTTCAGTGATGCTCAACCTTTTTAATGTCAAGAACAGATTTCTTTTTTTTTCTTTTAGAGTAGCCAATTTGTACCCCTTTTTTCTCCCCATTTTAGTTGTTATGCCGATGAATTCCTCCCCACACACATTCCTGTGTTGTCACTGCTGTTGTATCCTACTGACTCACCTGCCAGTGAGGAGCCCCCACCGAGAGGACTACTCCTCCCGCCCAACATTCCCTGCAGTTGCCACCCCAGCCTAGGAGTACATGCGATGACCAATATCACCCTCCCCGGCCGGCTTCCCTCCCCAGAACACGGGCCAATTGTGTTCGCATAGACACTCGACAAAGCCCGATGCACCACTGTGATTCAAACCCACAACCTCCATGGTGGTGGGCAGGGACTTCACCACTGCACCACCCAAGCGCCAAACGGCTGTGGACAGTTATCCTACCAATGACATCATTTGCAAGCATGTTTGACCATTACAAACAAGATTTATTTAAAAAAAATACTTCTACGCTAACTTTCCAGGAAGAGAAAGGCTGTAGTTTTGTATTAACTTGGATTCCCCATCGATGATGTCACTGCAGGTTTCTGAACTGTCCACACAGCCATCCTCTGAGACACAGACAAACAATTGTACAATATCATAATGAGCATTAGTGAGGACCAATGATATGAAGATGGGTGAAGTGGTCCTTTAAGTAATACCTTTCAGATTCCCCCCTCTTGTGTTTTTTTAATGAATAAGGTCATTCAGGTGTATTTGGTCGATTGATTGATTGAATAATTTATTAACTAGATTATCAACAGTACAGGTAGTACAGTCAAAGGACATGCCAAAAGGATAACACAAAAAAGCTCCAGAGGCTTGTTTCCATTGTGGTCCATTGTACTCAATTAATCAGTAATACTTGCAATACAATACAATTACAACACAGTACAGTACAGTACAGTACAGTACAGTACAGTACAGTACAGTACAGTATAGTACAGTACAGTACAGTACAGTACAGTACAGTACAGTAGAAAACATATTGTGATAAAGCTCAGTAGAATCAGGGGATATTTACAGATGAGGTGAATGATGTATTGGATTTAGTAAAGGGAGTATAATCCTAGAGATTATACTCTATTTCAGTATGGTCTCAATATGGAGGAGATGACAATGGCATGTGGCCAATGGCCTGACCTATGGGCCACATATACAGTAGCTCTGGAAATGTTGATTCCCATGGCTACTTAGTTACTTAGACTACAACGGTGTCACTCGCCAAACACAGCAGATCTACACGCTTGTAGATAAGCACATGAAATTGTTGTACGACAAAATATAAATCACTCTCACCACGCTCTATCTCTGGGATATTTTTTTTACCAAGTCCAATCATGGTCGTTTGAGGCCATTATGTGGAAAACACAGCGATGATATAAAGAAACATACATTCAGGTTGGAGCGGCTGTAATGTGTTTTGTGTCTGGAGGTGCTGAGTAATGGAAGTTTAAAAATGAACAAATTAAACGGAGACGAGGAGCGCCTGCAGTGTGTTTTGTGTCCCGAAGCGCTGAGTCATGAGAAAAAAATGAAGAAGAAAAAAAAAAAGAACAAATTAAAGAGACACTTCCAAGCATCCCAGCACAGCATCATGGAGGATTTCCTGAGCAAAAAAATAAAAAGATAGACCGTTGAGACCCGGTGGACGTCAAAAGGTTATTATGGTTAACTAAAAAAACAGAACTGAAAAATGATAATAATGTTGTTAACCAAAATGAGACTTTACAAAAAAACGCTACGCAACTGAAACTCTAGTCGTGTGTGTTTACAGAACTAACTAAAATGAACTAAAATCACAGAGAAAATGTCTTCAGTTTTAGTCTTTAGTCGCTATTTACTCTCCTACAATTATTTGACAACTTTCGTTACTAGTGGAACATGCATTAAAGACGGGGTGCAGTGATTTTCAGTGATCCCCCTAAAACATAATCATCAGGTATTATGGTTATACTAGGAGGAAGATCTTTTTTCAAAAAAGTGTACAGAAAGTGTTCAAATTATGTTTTTATGTGGACACGCCTCCAGTTCATTAAATATAACTGGGGCCTGTTCCTCAAAAGGTGAATTGACCGCGAGGCCGTCGCGGTCACCCCCCACCCCCGCCCACCCCGTCCCGTCGCAAACACACACACACACACACACACACACACACACACACACACACACACACACACACACACACACTTCACGCTTTCTCCCTGGATCTATTTATTGCGGTCGCGTTTCCTTTATTGCTTTATACATTTTACTTCCTTGTATGATTCCATGAGCTGCTGCAGTGCTGCTGTTCAGCCACAGAGAAGAACGCCGCTCTGGTTTTAGGCTCCATGATTGGTCAAGTTCAAGGATTCTGCTATCGACTTTCATGGTCTTTTATAGAAATACGTGAAGCCTGGCTTCATTATCCTGGCTCGACACAGCCTGGCTTGACAAGGTCTAGCTCGACAAAGTCGCTCCTTTTCAGCCTGGCTTGGCGTTTGAGGAACGGAATAAACAAGGCTTATACAGACCCGACTTTGTCAAGCCTGGATTTGGCTTAAGGCCAGGCTTATTTAATTCACCTTTTGAGGAACAGGCCCCTGGTTCTCACCTTAGCACCTTCTCCACCACCTTAGCACCACCCACCTGTCCTAGTCCCTCCTCCTCCTCCTCATGCCCACACCTGTTGTGTTATGATAATGAGGGGGAGGGTATTCTTTTACTGTGTCATTAAAGTGCTGTTTTTTTATTGGCACGTTTGACCCTCAAGGTTTCAGCCTCCAGGAAGAAACTCAAAATAGTCAGATACTAATAGATATTAATAGACATAAAACACCATAAAAACACCACCAGGGGGCTTAATGAAGTTCTATCAACCTCATAGACACATGCAAAACAGAAAAAGTGCAAAACCATGGCACCATCTCTTTAAGGAGTTAAGACCGGTTTTATACTTTGGATATTAAAAAATTAGCTGATCTACACCACGTCACAAGCTTGTAGATCGACTGTTTTTGAAGAAGTGCAATACGGTATTTTCTTTTTTCTTTGGTATTTTTTCTGATAACGCGGCCAACCTACCTAGTCTCAGCAGAGATGAGGAAGTTTAGTGAGGATTATGATTTTGTCCATGTGACATCAAGCCCACATTTTCCCCAGAGTAATGGTCATGCAGAGAGGGCAGTCGAGATAGCTAAAGGGATACTGAAGCAGGAGGACCCCCCTCCTAGCTCTGATGACATACAGAGCCACACCATGCTCTTCCACCGGAGCCAGTCCAGCTGAACTCCTGATGGGCAGGAAGCTCAGAACCACCTTGCCCTGCAGGACAACTTGAAACCGAACTGGCATGACGAGGACGTCATCAAACAGGCAAATGCTGCAGCCAAGCAAAAGCAGGCCGTGAGGATTCTACCCTCACTGAGCCCGGGAGACACGGTGCTCACAAAATTGGACGGACAAAAGCAATGGACAATGCCAGCTGTTGTTCACAGCACTTGCCCTGCTCCAAGGTCTTACATTGTGGAGACAGGACACGGTGATCGCTACAGAAGGAACAGGCGCCCCCTGATGGCCACACCCAACACACACACTCCTGTTAGTGAGGACCATGACCAGGTCACTCCTGAGGAGGTCACGTACACAGAACTGCCCCATGCTACAGACACTGAGAGACTGAGATTGTTACTCGCTTTGGCAGAGTGTGCAAACCAGTACACAGACTGGATTTGTGAACGTATGTACTGTGAGTGGGTTTGAAAAAAAAAAAAAGAAAGTGACTTTGGGATGTTGGGGACTGTCGGAAAAAAAAAGTAAAGGGGATGATATGTGAAATATTGAAGTTGTTTGAGATGTTGTCTTTGTTATTGTTATGGGTTGCAAAATCGAGGGATAAAAAATAAAACTAGAAAAAGTGCTCCTCGGAGCACAACTCTCCGCCAGAAGACTTGTGTTGGTTCGAAGGTCGCGAAGGTCGCTATCCCTCTTGTATATGTAAGTGTCCTATCCATCCTGTCTGGGTAAGTGTCCTCTTCCGTCCTGTCTGTGTAAGTGTCCTATCCCTCCTGTCCTATCCGTCCTGTCTATGTAAGTGTCATATCCCTCCTGTCTATATAAGTGTCCTATCTGTCCTATCTGTCCAATAAGACAGATAGGAACAATTGGACCGCGACTACCTGACTACTTCCGGTTCGAAGGTCTGGGAGTGAGCTAGTGGCCGGATTTTCGGTATTGGAATCTGGCTTATCACAGTGACACATGTATTTATAGGTCGCTATCCCTCTTGTATATGTAAGTGTCCTATCCAACCTGTCTGGGTAAGTGTCCTCTTCCGTTCTGTCTGTGTGAGTGTCCTATCCCTCCTGTCTGTATAAGTGTCCTATGTCATATCCCTCCTGTCTATATAAATCAGCCATGCAGCCATTTCATGGTTCCCGTCTTACCTCACTCTGACAGTGGCGGAGACACTGTCAGAGTGATGCCATGTATATATAGGCCCGGTGGCGTCACTAGCCAATCAGATCACAGTATTTCACGTGTCACGTGAGGCTTGACCAATCGGTGTGTCATGTTTAGAAAGTGAAAACGCAGTGATAACAATACTCTCCTGGCGGAGAGTAATAAAAATTAAAAATTATTATTTATTTTTTTAAAGATTTGGGAGTTAATCATCTTTGAGGGGGAGAGGTAATGAGTGAAGTTACTAAGACAGGGTGCTTGTCACTTTAAGAGCTGAGACAGAGTGCGCATGTGTTGTGTGACGTAGGCGGAAGTACGTAGGATGTTATGTGTGATGCCGGGTTCTGAAGGGAACGTTAATAAACACAGACTACTGCTGATACACAACAAGAGAACTTGTGGAGTCGCCTCATTATAATTGTGTGAACTTTATATGTCCTGTAAGATAGATATCTACAGACATTACATTAGGTTTTACCATTTTTACTCAATACACATTATTAATTATGAAATATCAATATGAACTGTTATCTCTGTGGTTTGGCTTCCACACTGATATTGAGCAGTACCTTGCTAATTGTTAAGCCCTCCTTTTGGAGAGGCCGGCCATTTGAAGGCCCCTCACAACCAACTTGTGCACGTGCCCTAGGCTTCCAAAGATAAAAAACAAAAGTTTACATCTGTAGCCTAGCTGAGAGACGGTCTGCTCTAGCTGATGATATTTTATCACTTTGGTTAGGAAGGCTTCCTCTAAGCTGTAATCAAAAGTACAGACGACCTCGAGAATGAACACCTCTCTATGGTTTTCATTAACAACAATGACATCAGGGGTGTTAGCTGAAATGTTAGAGAACACAGAATCATTGTTACACAGGCTAAACATGCTCGGCTTCACAGTAGAATGCTTATACAGCATAATGGAGGACCTGAAAATAGAAGAGATATCTTTTGATATCAGATCCACTATTCTGTCATGCCTACTTATGTAGAGTCCCCTGTATACATGGCACCTGTTTAGGATGTGGGACATGGTTTCAGCTATTTGTTCATGACCATGATGTATACAGTGAGGAGCATGGTTGATTGGAAACCAGATGGAGAGGTTACGTTTAGATGGTAAAACCTGCAACCTCGCTTTCAGAGTAAAGATAACAATGCATTCGTCTAAAGCAACATTTTTGAACACAGAGTGAGAGACAGAATGGTCCGCAGCAGGGAGACATGCAGTCTTCCCTTGCAGTCTTAGCTCGGTCCAATGTTGCCGCTGCCTTTGCTGTTGTGACCATAAGAGCACATGCCTTGGGCATTAGTCAGTGGGAGTTGGTGTTCTGTTTCACACACAGTCATAGATGCTCTGACAGAAATACTGGAGTCAGATATAAAGTCCTCCGAGACAGCCAACGCCTCAGATTTAGACCCTACCCACTGCAAGGTAACATCAGCCCAACAGCACAGATCGTTTAAGTCCGGCCAGTCTGACCACACACCGAAGCCGGGAGAGCGACTGTGTAGCTTTCCACTAAGTTTCCTCCTGAAGCCTAGGAAGCTAGGATCCGAGCCACATGCCAGGGGGACCTTACGTCGTTTTAGGTCCAAGAACAGAGATGAACGTGCAAGCTCTCTCACATACTGGTCATCATTGTTCAGCCTATTTAACAAATGGTAGAGCCTCGTAGCAATATATGTCCATTCAAAATTGGGAACACCCATACCACCAGTCCAGACCAGTCCATTGTCTCACTAGGTGCACAGTTTTGTCAGTCAAATCACGTCGTGACTTTCGTGGAACATGTACATTGGAGAAAAGATGTTGTACCTTGGCCAATGCTATTATTCTGACTGCCTCTAGTTTCATGATGAGTGGCAGGAACGATGCATGGATTAAGTCAAGTCTGCTGGAGTACTCAAAAATGATTACATCGACCTGATCTCCCCACTCGCCTGCCACATTAAACTTGTGACCCAAATATGTGTAAGTCTTGTGACGTGAATAGACTTTAAGGAGTTTATTGCAAATTGTGAAATCAGTTAGTGTATCTGTTTTAGAGTGGTACCAGCGGTTACCCCCACTCCGCCTTTCATATAGTACTGCACATAGTACTGCACAAACCTGCAGTTTCTCCGTTAAAGCTTTGGTCAGACTGTGAGGTCAACTTCGAAAATCCAAAAGGGTTAAATGGGTTAAAAAGGGTTAATGTTTGGGCTGATTGACAGAGTGGCAGCTGTCTGAAATCATTCCCTAATTATTGGCTGACTAATCAGCGTTTGTGCATGCAATTCACCGCACCTGAAAGAAGGGCATTGCTCAAACTACAGAGGGAGAGAAAGGAAAAGAGAAGAACCCTCCACAATCCTCCATTAAAAAAACAGCAGCAGCAACGTTGTACAGAAGAACATCAAAGAAGCAGCACTGGTGCACCCATTAAAAGCTGGAGAGGCAGCCAGAGAGAGACTAACGGTTTGTTCGTTTAAGAGTTATACAACTTAGAAAATGCGTTCTAGTTCATGGTCATTTGTTTGTTTGATGTCTTCAAGCTAAAGCAACATGATTGTTTGATTTAAAAACAAATGTGATTTGTTTATTGAGATATGAAGATTGATAAAAACGGTTTGAATGCTGCTAAAATTGTATTATATTTGCATTTCATATGAGACTGCATATGTTTAAAAACGGTTTAAACATAGTTCATAAAAAGACAATAAGAAGTAAAAAAACAATATTTAGAAGTGTTTAAAACATATGCAAAGCATGTATATTTGTATCTTTTATTTCATGTGCATTGTATTTACAGTAGTTATTGTTTAATTTGAAGGTTTTTCACCTTACAATACTTACCTTACCCTTGCCTGTACAGCTGTACTAAAGTACAAAAACTAAAATAAAGGAGAGTAAAAAGAAGAAAAAGTTATGATCATTGTATGAGTGAAACCCAGTTAAAACCTCCTATGGACTGTACCATCCCTTACACGCGGGGAAACTGCAAATATACTAAATAGCTTGACACAGACCACTATACTAAGGATTGTTCTCCCACACAAATTAAATCATGTTTATTTCACACTACAAATGGACCTGTATGTCTCCTATCACCTGTTTATGATGCCACTCCTCTCTGCACATGCGACACGCAGGCACACACACACACACACACACACACACACACACACACACACACACACTCACAGAGAGTCACGCAGGCACACACATACACACGCACACACACACACACACACACGCACACACAATGGCTGTAAACGCCTCACGTGGCTCAGGTTACCTGGCCAGTCAAACGCTTGTGAAAGTCAATCCACAAACATAAAGGCTTTCTGCTGGGGGGAGAGAGAGATAGAGAGAGAGAGAGACGGACAACGAACAAACGGACAGACAGGTGGACACACAGTATATGTGAGTGTACAGTATGTATACAATCTTTACAGTATAAATCATTTTGTCTCAGTCAAGTAACGTAGCGATTTGTTTGCTCAAAAGCAGCGATAAAGGTAAACCTTCCATGTAACTCATGTGGTTCATTCATATGTGCACACAGGATTAAGTCATAATGTCATTTGTGGCTGTCAGGTGGATACCTATTATGTCCAAAACCGTTCATTTTAAGCTTGTAGATCGGCTATTTTTGTGTGACACTGATGAAGTAGCATCAAGGGCATGGATTTACAGAAACACATACCATTTTGAATCATGGAGATATGAGGTTTCTGCCTGACAGCAACAAATTATAGTTTTCTCTACTGCCGTCGCTTAAACATTGTTCCCACTTCCTGGACAGGTGAACCGTCCGATCAAAGAACCGGTGTGGACTGGATCTGAACCAAGGTTATTATAGTTTTGGCATTTTCATAGTTTTTTTTATTTTAATTTTGTTTTGACTCCATGTGTTCAATTTCAGTTTAGTTATTTTGTTTTAGAAAATAGCAAAAAGAGCGTGTCACAACACGTCGCAAGCTTTTAGATCAGCTATTTTAGCTAATTTTGAAGATTCTTGACAACAGGCCTTAAGTTGTCAAACTCTAGTCTTATGTATGAAATATTGACAAAGATACTGTTTCAGTAGCCTAAGTTATCGTTATCTGTAAAGCCTTGTTTTGTATTCTTATTCCAATTAACTAAACTAAAAACATTTTTTTCAATTGTAGTCTTAGTCATTTTTGGCAATGCCTTGTATACATTTTTATTCCAGTTAACTGCCACACAAAAAAGTGGAGTCCTAGGGTTCGCAAGGAGGCAAAAACTCAACGCTAAAACAACCGAGGAGGGAGACCACCTCGAACAGCTATATTTTACATCCTTTTCAGCAATGCGATTCAAGTACAAGTACAACTCTTCCTCAGGCAGCAATCTGCCTCTTGTACTCAAAATACGTTACTGACACGGAGTAGTTGTAATATTTAAGCCAATTGTTTGTTTGTTTGCCGAAACACAAAAGTTAGTTTCCCTTTAAGAGTAAGGGGGTCTGCCAAATCTTTGTGTGATGGGGAACATTAGCCGAAAATAGCAGATCTACAAGCTCACAACGCGAGCTTGTAGAACAAGAGCTGACCAAGTACAGAGCCAACGGTCAAATTGACTATGTTATTGAGGGTTTAGAAGGTTAACTGTCTGAAAATACACACTGACATGAACCCAACATGTTAATAGAAAAGATAATGTGTAAACAAACAATGCATTTACACAACACCGATGATAGTGCTGTCAAATGACAGTTTAATCTACTACAAAATCTTATATACAATATGCTTTTTAACAAAGCGTTTTCTTAATTTTCTTGGGCCTGTTTTCCCCCTTCTCTTTGCCCTGATTTTACCTAGTTTTTAATTTGACCCTTTAGCCTTGTACGGTCCCATGTAATTGTTTGGTTGCTTCTGATGTTGTTATGCCATGTTTTTAAACCCTGTAGCACTTTGAGATTTGCAAAAATGTTAAGTGCGTTATAAATCAAATGTATTATTATTAGAAGATGGACGCCCCTCGCCGCGGTCTGGGCCGCTGCTCGTGTGCCTTCTGGACGGCGGTGGCCTTCGATGTCTTCGGCCTGCTGGTGCTGCTGACGGGCGTGTTCGCCGATGTCTTCTTCTACGACTTCCTTATCTATGCCGGCGCTATCATCATCTTCCTGAGGTGAGGAGGTGTGAGAGACTTGGAAAGTCCTTTGTGCAGGTAGCTTTGAAGGTCTACAATTTGACACACAATGGTCGCTTGGCCAGGACAACCTGGAATAAATAGATGTCAAAGACTCTGACCTCTAATGACATTCCTAGGGTGGGTTTCTTTGTGCTGTTGTTTCGCTGTGAGCACTTTCACTTCTCGCGCTTTTGCACTGACCGAATGGACACTTTTTTGATTGGGATTGCAATGATAATTATTATTAGGCCTATTATTTGTTTTATGATGAGATCAGGTGAGACATTTATGAAGCACTGACTGTAATGGACAATTTATTTGTTTTTGCCTCCGTATACCGTTGCTCTGTATTGTTTATGCTTCTTGTTTTTTTCTTTTTGCCTTATATTGCTGTACACAACAGTACTTTTTATTTGTATTGCTCTTTACCTGTAACTCTGCAACCTTAACTGCTGTGCCGCCACTGGGCGCCACCTTTATTATCCTGCGGCCGCCACCTTTATTATCCTGCGGGATAATAAAGGTATCTATCTATCTATCTATCTTCCTCAGCCTCATCTGGTGGGTTTTCTGGTACACGGGCAACATCGACGTGCCGCCAGAGGAGCTTGAGGACGACGTGGGCCTTCTGAAGAAGAAGAAAGATGGAGACCTGGGTGCCGCGGTCGGCGGTGCCGTGCGCCGCTTCTCCAGCCGCGTCCGGAACTCGTTCCGGCGGAACGGCGCGGCGGGAGGGGGAGGTTTGTAATGTTTTTTTATGTTCTATTTTGTTTTGACGTTTAATATAGCAACATTAATTAAGGCCTGGTTAGCAAACAACTTTCTGCAGTTAAATGAGGCCAAAACCGAGGTGCTTATTGTGGCCTCTGATGGCGTTAAATCCAAGGTGGCTGATTGTTTAGGGTCCCTCAAAAGCAATGTGAGCCCCAACCTCAGGAATCTTGGGGTCATTTTTGATCAGGGCATGCTCCTCGACACACACATTAAATCAGTGACCCGCACCTGTTTTTTCCACCTCAGGAATATTGCGAAGCTTAGGTCGATTGTTTCACATTCTGACCTAGAAATGATAATACATGCCTTCGTTTCCTCTCGCCTTGACTACTGCAATTCGGTTCTCACCTGCCTCAATAAAACATCCATCGACCGCCTGCAATTCATTCAAAACACTGCTGCAAGACTGTTAACGAGATCAAGCAGAAGGTGTCCATTACTCCAGTTTTGGCATCTTTGCACTGGCTTCCTATAGATTTTAGAGTTCAGTTTAAGGTCCTGGTGCTCACTTTTAGAGCTCTGCACAGCCAGGCACCTGAATATTTAACTGACTTACTGGAACCATATGTGCCCAGCAGGACCCTGAGGTCAGCGGACCAGGGTCTATTGGTCATTCCTCGTACCAGGTTAATCACCAAAGGTGACAGAGCCTTTCAGTCTGTAGCACCTAGACTCTGGAATGCCCTTCCTCGTGGCCTGAGAGCTGCAGCGTCTGTGGATATTTTTAAGAATCAGCTAAAAACACTACTGTTTCAACATGCTTTTGGGTAATGTCATTGAGCTTTTCCTCCAATGGTGATATGTCTGCTGTATTGTTTTTCGTTTCTGTTTCTAATCATTGAATGTTTTTTGCTGTTTTTATTTCTGCTGTATGTAAAGCACTTTGTGAGTCCTCTCTGTGAAAAGCGCTATACAAATACAATTTACTTACTTACTTACTTACATGAGTTTTTCAGAAAACTGAAATGTTGGGTAAAAAAATAAAAAATAAATCAGGGTTGCTCAAACTTTTCACATCTCAAGGACCCCCAAAATTATATGTATTTGGCCACCGACCCCCATCTCAAAATATTTTGTTCCAGGGATCTCCAGAAGCAAAGATTTGAGTTAAAATGTTTCACTTGTTTCATAAAAAATATCTTTATATTCAAAGATTTGCACAGATTTAAAAAAAAAAACACGTAGCGTGACGTTTTTTTGCAGAAATCCGCAAATGGCAACAAACCGTTCTGTTCCCATTAAAGAGCATTGGCAGAATCCGCCCTCATCGGTAGAATTAAACTTCAGCAAGGCCGCGCTCTAAAGCAGGTTTGCTAGTATTTGAGTGTTTTTTATGTTGTTAAAAGGCTTAGGTTTTGGTTTAGTTTATTCTTTCTAGCGTTAGTTTTTTGTTGTTGTTATATTGGGTAGTCAGGGGCGAGATTCAAAAAGAACCTCAGAACAATATCAAAATAGCAGATCTACTATTTTCTTTACTTTTGAGGATTTTGGACAATTTTCAAAGAAGCTGATTTCATCCATTTATTTATTTTTTATTTTGTAAGGCGTTGTTTTTATTTGTATTTCAGTTAACTAAAACATTTTTTTCTCTATTCTATTTTTGGATATTTAATTATCTTTTTGAATGTAGGATGAGGATTTTGGTGAAAAAATAACAGTATTTAAATTTAAGTAACAGCGCCTCTGGGAGCAGAACGGTGTTAAGTGTCTTGCTCAGGGACACCTCGACACATTGCTGAGGCCTGGAATCGAACCTGGGACATTCGGTTTCCCAGGCGGGCTTCTGTAACCCAGTGGTTCTCAAACCTTTTTAATGTTAAGGACCCCCAAATTGACACATATTAGCCCACGGACCCCCATTTGAAAATATATGCCAGGGCCCCCCATATAAGAGAAGATTCTGATGGCTATAGCAGTGATTCTCAACTATTTTCATTTCAAGGACCCCCAGTTTGACATGCATTAGACCACGGACCACCATTTGATACCATTTTGATCTCTGGGACCCAAATCTACACCATATTAGCATCTGTGTTAATTTAACTGTAAGAGTGTAGCAACGAGTCCATTTACAGAAACATAAGGGTCCATTTGGTTCCATTTGTACACCCTCGGAAGTTACAGACACTTACGGTATTTTCTATCAATTACACACCCCATGAAGCCTTGAATTATTAGTTTTTTGTTTTTGTCGTAATTCCTGAGACAATAATTTGATGATGTGCTTAGTAGGAGACTCAATTGAGTCAATTGAGGCTCCGCTGATCTTCAAATGATTGGCTCAAGAATGCAACAACAACAAAAATCCATCCAAAAAATCCATCCAAATCCATGAATTCAAGGAATTCGAGTGCCGCACTATGAGCTTGTAGATCTGCTATTTTTGAAAAATCGTGAAAATGTGTGCAAATCTTTGAATATATTTATATATATTTAAAGCGAATATTTGTAACTGTCAAATGTTTCAACAAATGTCTTCATTTTTCTGAAAAACTATTGTTGCTATATCAGTGGTGCTCAAACTTGTTCATGTCAAGGATCCCCAAAATTATTGTTTTGCCGCCAATCCCCATCAAAATATGTTGTTCCAGGGACCCCCAGAAGTAAAGATTTGAGTTGAAAATGTTGTTTCAAAAATATATATGTATTCAAAGATTTGCACAAAGATCAAGATTTTTCAAAAATAGCAGATCTACAAGCTCGTAGCGCGGCAGCGAGTGCCGCGCTATGAGCTTGTAGATCTGCTATTTTTGAATAACCAAAGTCTAAAAATAATAATCATAGCTAAAAATCAAAAATGACACAGATGCGTTCCCAGATTGAATGGGTTAACTATGATAACCTTGCAGGAGTGGGAGGCGCGCAGCAACAGGGTGCCGCAAGTTCCTTTGCGGGCGCGAGGAAGACAAAAGCGGCGCCCGGTGAGGCCCCTGACCCAGAGCGCCCAGACGACACGTCGCCGCAGGTCTCCCTGGCCCTGACGACGACCCCGCAGGAACACGATACGGTGACGAATAGGGACACACGTCACACACCTGTCCACGACGCCACAGAAACCTCACCTATATGACCCCGTCAGGTCGGACAGTTTATTTCCAGCTGGCATGGCCGAATGTGGCCAGAGGTGGAAAGTAACATAACGAACATTTACTTAAGTACTGTACTTAAGTACAATGTTGAGGTACTTTTACTTTACTGGAGTATATACATTTTTTTATACTTTTACTTACACTACATCTCATAGTCAAATATTGTACTTTTTACTCCACTACAATTATTAAAAAACTTTACTAGTTTTACTAGTAATCTACTTTGTAGATTTGGATTATTATCACAAAACATACATTAACTACTTCAGCCCTATTTACAAGCTCGTTGTGAGCTGGTGGATCTGCTATTTTCTAACAATTTTTGTACATTTTATACATGTGAAACCTGTGAAATGGGACATTCTGCATAATGAGTACTTTTACTTTTGGTACTTCAAGTATATTTTGATGCCAATACTTTTGGACTTTTACTCAAGTACATTTTGAATACCAGACTTTTACTTGCAACAGAGTATTTCTGCATTGCAGTATTGATACTTTTACTTGAGTAAAACATTTGAGTACTTTTCCACCACTGCCTGTGGCACAGACTGGCACAGGCTTAATGTAGTGCCACCTCGGCCTCTGTTTGTTATTATAAGTTTATATATTTGCAGTGGTGGAAAGTACATTTAAGGAGTAGTTCACCCAAAAAAAAATCCAAATTTTCAATCAATTGCACACCCCATGAAGCCTTGACTTCATGGAGATTTTTATTTTTTTCGTCGCATTCCTACGGCAATAATTTGATGACCAGCAGAGTTTCCTACTGACCAGCATCCCTGCCATCGAATTATTGGCTCAGGAATGACAAAAGCAAAACAACCTCTAGGAATTCAAGGCTTCATAGGGTACTGTAATTGATAGAAAATAAGTGAACGACTTATTTAAGTACATTCTTTTGTGTAATTTACTTTGAGCATATCCTTTGTTTTGATACTTTAAACCTCTACTCCACTGCATTCAAAGGCAAATATTATACTTTTTACACCACAAAACAATATTTGATGTAACTTTCCTGTTCTACCCCCGATTTGAAGTCTCCTGCGCAAGTGCTGACGTTTTTACTTTTTTAATTTTTACCATTGAGCTGATAGAGCCTGCCTGTTTGCTCAGAGGAGAAATTGAATCTTGACCTTCAGGTCAACATTTGTGCCAAACCAGAAACAGGATTGTGTCAAAGGTCATGTGTGACCTAGACGCAGGATCTAAATGTCTCAATATAAGAGTAGGGAGACAAAATACAACCACCCCGATTGTATAAGTTATATTGTATTAACATACTCTACTAGCCTAACACAGCCTGAATTTTCATTTCGTTTCACTCCATTATTCAGTCTGAATGCCCCCTCAGTGCAGCCGTTTTCTGAGATGGGGGCATGGCCAAAGTGGGACTCTTTGGTGATTGGTTCACACTGGATTATCCCGATCGGGCCGGGCCGCCGGTTCGATTTTCAACCGAGAAAACCCCGCCTTCTAGAGCGTCACCACAGACCACACCCTGAATGCGAGGTTAGCGATTTCAGGGGCTGGAGCCAGGCTAATAAGTCATATTGTATTAACATACTCTACCATACAGATTGTATAAGATATACTTGTATTAACAACTCATTCACTGCCAGACTTATTTCTGGCTGCGTTTGCCCACTGCCAGCGATTTCTGGCTATTGATGTATACATTTTATATATTGTATTGTAACGATCCCAGGAAATGGAGGCTGAGACATAATCCACCGTTTAGGTTCCTTCTTTATTATCATCAAGTCACTGTTACATTACATCCAAGGCTAATGTGGCCACTTGTACTCCTTCTAGGCTCGTAGGCTAGCACACGCACACAATAACAGGGGCACGTCACTTCCTTCACTAGTCCCGGAAGTCCCACCCAACAGACCCTGTCATTGGCTGACAACCACTAAAGTGCAATACACACACAATCCGCAGTGGGCCGCTACACCCCCCCCCCCCTTACAAGAGTCCTCGATCCCGAGGACAGGCCCATAAGGAAGAAAAACACAGCCCAAAGACAAAAAGAGCAACAACCTGAGGTAGCATAGCAGTGCAAATCGAAAAGAACCCCCAAAACACAACCCCACACCCCAAATACAGTGTACATAGTTTGCAATGTCCATATCGGTCCTGTGCCCCAAGGGACACCACATAGTCTCTCAGGTTTCTGGGAGGCCGAGACCCCGTAGGGGTCGGGGGCAGGGGAACAGGGGCGGTCGGTGGGACAGTCCCTGGGGAGGGGGCAGAGGGGGCAGAGGGGCAATGGTGGACGGCCGGGGGACACGGACGTGGGTGTGAGCGGGGAACCAGGAGGGGGTTGGGTAGCCGGGGAAGGGGGAGAGGTTGCCTCTGCATCTGTGCCGGGGGACGGAGGGCCTCCCCTGTAGGGGGCCAGTCTGTCTCTGTGGAGCGCCACCTTCCTCCCCCATGGAGGCATGTGCACACGGTACACTACCTCTCCCATCCTCTCCAGCACCTTGCAGGGCCCCGTCCACTTGCTGTCAAGCTTGGGGCTATGCCCCTTCTTCCTGATCGGGTTGTAGACCCAGACCAACTCGCCTGTCATAGTTGAGCTTTTGCTTCACGGCGGCCTCCTGCAGCTGTTCCCGGGCGAAGCGATGGGCTGAATCCAGGCGGTCCTGCAGCCTCCTGGCATACTCCGGCCCTGCAGGGACCGACGGAGCATCAGGTGGGCGACCGAAGATCAGCTCGGCCGGGGTGCGCAGCTCTCTTCCCAGCATGAGGAATAGAGCTGCCGGGGGCAGCGAACTGTGGGACATGAGCAAAAAGCACAGGGGTCGGTGTAGGGGAAGGCGGGGACGACGAAGGGCATCTTCACTGTCTGGACAGACCGGGCAGGGGGCAGAGGGCAGAGGGCCAGTAGCTAGAGGGCCATGGCAACTGTAGGGCCCCCTGGAAAGTTAAGTGTACCCCTCCCCATGTCCTCCAGGACTTCCTCTGTGTCCTGGAGGAAGTCCAGCCCCAGGATGCAGCGGTCCTGCACGTCCGCCACCCACACCAGATGGCGAAAGCGTCTGCCCCACACACATAGCCACAGCAGCCCCTTCCCCACCATGAGAGCCAGCTGGCCCGTGACCGTGCGGAACTGCACCGCTGTAGTCTGCAGTGGTGTACCGCTGGGCAGAACGTCCGGTCTTACCAGCGTCACCTATGACCCGGTGTCTACCAGGCCCACAGTAGGCACCCCCTGGACGGAGACAGCGACGTGGCAGGAGCCCCCACCACCGGAGCTCCCGCGGACCCACCCCACCACGACAGGTGGAGCACCGCTGTCATCTACTTCTGGCGGATGAGGCTGAGAAGGCGGCATGGTGCTGTCATCTACTTCTGGCTGATGAGGCTGAGAAGGCGGCATGGTGCTGTCATCTACTTCTGGCGGACGAGGCTGAGAAGGCAGCATGGTGCTGTCATCTACTTCTGGCGGATGAGGCTGGGAAGGCGGCGGGGCGCTGTCATCTACTTCTGGGGGGAAAAGCAGAGGCGCGGGAGCTGGAATGGCGTGCGGAGGGGGAGGAGTGTGCGGCCGTCAGACGGGTTGAAAAGGTCGTCTGCAGGGAGCTGCAGACAGTGACGAACGCTGAATGGCGACACGAGCAAGAGTGCGATCCAGATCTACAGCCTGTCTTGCAGAGGCCCGGCAGCGAGGGGAGAGTGTAGCGTCCCCAAGCCGCCACAACGGTGCCGTGTCATTGTTCCGACGGCGCATGGTTCCGACGGTTACTAACCCTATACCTAACCCTAACCGCACGCGGAAGCCACGTAGTCGGAATAATGGGATGTCGGACTTATGGGCAGTCCCCACCACAACTTCCTCCACTGAGGGAGCTAGCTTCTTTGGCGCAGGGGGTTGTTGGCCGGACTGGTGAGCCATGGGGTTATGGGTTCGACTTCAGCTCGGAGAGCTGCACTGCGCGGCCTTTACAATATAGATGTAGATTTTATATTTATATTTCTCTTCAGTTAGATCAGTGCTTCTCAAACATTTTCATGTCAAGGATCCCCAAATTAATATGTATTGTCCACGGACCACAAATACTTTGTGCCAGAGACCTTTTTTTTTAAAGGATTTTCCCATTTCTTTCAAGATTTTTAAAAATAGCAGGTTTAAAGTGGTTTAACTGTTTTGATGCTGTATTAACTGATTTTGCTGGGATCCCACTTTGAGAAGTGTTTTCTTGACTGAAAGAGTTGTGTGTGAGAGAGAGAGAGAGATGTGTGTGAGAGAGAGAGAGAGAGAGAGAGAGAGAGAGAGAGAGAGAGAGAGAGAGAGAGAGAGAGAGAGAGAGAGAGAGAGAGAGAGAGAGAGAGAGAGAGAGAGAGAGAGAGAGAGAGAGAGAGAGAGAGAGAGAGAGAGAGAGAGAGAGAGAGAGAGAGAGAGAGAGAGAGAGAGAGTGAGTGAGTGTGTGTGCCCATATCAGGAAGCAGTCTTATCAGCCATTACACATTAACCAGAGTGAACGCTGTGCACCTACTAAACACACTAGACACACCCTGCACTCTAAAGAAAAAATGGTGCTAAACAGCTCTACACGTGATTCTTTGACTCGTAATTCTATAGCACCTATTTAACCCATTAACACCTGAGGCCGATTCTACAAATGCCTTCTAACTTTTTCATACCCCCAAAATTATAATGTCATTAGATGTGGACCCCCATCTGAAAATATTTTGTGCCAGGGACCCCCAAGAAGAGAAGATGTGTGTTTAAAGGAAAAAAATAAAAATAAAAATAAATAAATAAATAAATAAATAAATAAATAAATATATATATATATATATATATATATATATATATATATATATATATATATATATATATATATATATTCAACATGTTTCAAACACTTTCACAATTAAAAAAAAAACAAGAAATGACATAAAGTCATAATATGCAGCACAAAATGTAAAAGTTGTCATCAAAATAAAATCTCAGCCATTCCAATGCAACAAAAATAACTCCACAGAGGTTCATTGGTTGGCTACCAATATAAAGTAAGTGTGTGTGTGTGTGTGTGTGTGTGTGTGTGTGTGTGTGTGTGTGTGTGTGTGTGTGTGTGTGTGTGTGTGTGTGTGTGTGTGTGTGTGTGTGTGTGGTGTGTGTGTGTGTGTGTGTGTGTGTGTGTGTGCAGCTGAAATAGTTACTTCATAATGTAGCCTATACCCTTGCCCAAGTCAAAACAACAGTGTTTCACTTAGAAATGTATGAACAACAAAAAAAATATGCATGGACTCCATTGAATTTATTTCAATGTACAGGTAGCCTAATGGTCGTCAACAACACAACATTTAACTATAAAGAAATGAAGATGACAAAAGACAGCTAATTGTCAGGTGATGGACAATTAACACGTTTCAGAATGAATGAAAGATGCAATCAGAGTGATGCACAGCCAGCCACACAGTATAGGCAAAATAATAATAGTATTCAAATAGTAGCTTTAAGGCTAGTAATCATTTACAACACTAAGTTACCTTACAATACACTGAATACATGCAACTCCCCATGTTCCCTAAGAGAGGGCCAAATAAAAAATATACTGCCTCCAAAGCTATTCCTGTCATACCTAAATACATTCATTTAGCCTAAGCCTAATATAAATCATTGGTGGAAAAAGTACTCAAATGTTTTATTTAAGTGAAAGTATAAATACTGCAATGTAAAAGTACTCTGTTACAATAAATGTCCGGAATTCAAAATGTACTTGAGTAAAACAAGTACAAAAGTATTGGTATCAAATTGTACTTAAAGTACCAAAAGTGAAAGTATTAAAATGTTTGAAAATAGCAGATCTACAAGCTCACAATGCGTCGCTCGCGATGCGACGCATTGTGAGCTTAAGTACAGTACTTGAGTAAATGTACTTAGTTACTTCCCAACACTGCAAATAAGCAGCTACATGTCGTCGTGACGTCTTTGTTGAACTGCAACATGGCGTTTGCACTTTGTTCATTTACAGCCTGTAGGCTACATCTACATAAACGTTCAGATTTCAAATATAAAGTGCTTACCCCGTGGCAACAGATGTTACAATTAACTTCGGGTGGGTATAAGTACCCGTATCTTCAGCATTGTTAAAAAAAAAGCATTTTAATACGATCGGCGGCCATTTTCTCATAGAGTTATAATGTATCAGACTGAAATACACGCCCAAACCGATACAGCCGCGTAGTTGAAAAAAAACCCGGAGACAATGGCCACCGACAGTGGTGGAAAAAGTACTTGAATTCTTTACTGAAGTAAAAGTACCAATACTGCAATATAGAAATACTCCGTTACAAGTAAAAGTCAGAAATTCAGAATTTACTTGAGTGAAAGTACAAAAGTATTGGCATCAAAATGTACTTAAAGTACCAAAAGTAAAAGTACTAAAGTATTTGAAAATAGCAGATCTACAAGCTCACAACGCGCGACGCGTTGTGAGCTTGTAGATCGGCTATTTTCAAATAGCCTATGTATAACATAGGGCTAAAGTGGTTAATTAATGTTTTATAATGTAATAATTTATATCTGCAAAGTAACTAGTAACTAAAGTTTTCAAATAATTGTAGTGGAGTAAAAGTACAATATTTGCCTCTGATGTAGTGGAGTAGAAGTAAAAGTATTGGAAATTGGAAATACTCAGGTAAAGTACAAATAGCTCAAAATTGTACTTAAGTACAGTACTTAAGTAAATGTACTTATACTTTCCACCACTGGCCACCGATCGGATTAAAATGCTTTTTATTGAACAATACGGAAGATACGGGTACTTATGAGGGCCCGTACATAATTATAACACCCGTGGCCATGAGATAAGCACTTTATATTTGAAATCTGAACGCTTATATAGATGTATGGGCTGTAAATGAATAAAGTGATTGACCTGGTTGCTTATTTCTCCCTCAAGAATCTGGCAACCGTGTCATTATTTAGATCAACGAAGAAGAAAATGCGGAAGCGATGCTCTTTTCCAAGGCCCGTGTAAGGACATTATGTTGCGAAAATATGAAGTCATTACAGCACCATAACATGGTTAATAGATTTTATTTTGGGATGTACAATACATGAAAATTACGGGATTAATAACGCAACTTGCGTCGATAACTAATGGAGAGTGGACATTACCGCGTTTGGCTAAAAACAGTTAGTTAGTAACATCATAACATCATACAAGCTAACTATTAGCCAAATTCGGCTAGCGCTCAGACGAATCCACTGAGAGAGGCGTGTCTAGTCCCATAGCTTGGGAGGAGGAGGCCGCCCGTTCAGAGTATGGGAAAGTATCCCATTGGCTTAAACGACAGCCAATCACGCAAAAAATCTGTCGAATACATGTCGAAATCTGTCGACTAGTAGGTCAGTGTGAAAATAGACCCGCAGCTCTGCAAGCGGGTAAAAATAGTTCAAGCTTGCAGTACAGCACGAAGTGAGACGCTGTGAGCTTGTAGATCTGCTATTTTTGTATGGCCAATGCAAAAATGTAATTACACAGATGCTTTCCCGGTACTATAGCCTACCCGACGTTTGCATCGTACGCTCTAACCTTTAATTGCCTTTCAATAAAAACATAATGGTAACCAGGTTTACTGATTTAGGAGAAAAAGAAAGCTTTCCATCTTACCCCATCCTATCCTATATTAACATTGCCTTAAGGGTGGGTGGATGGGCGGGTGGGCAGACGGTGGATGGTGATCTGCGCTTTGTTGTGGATTAATGAAGTTCCAGCCCACTTCTCTCTCTGTTGACAGTTTATTCTGGTAAGAATACACATACATCTCTGGTCAGTGACATCTTTTGGTGTAACACACCCAAGCCTCAGCACGTCTTGGGCAAATCTCATTTAGACTGTCCTGTTCTAACAATCAATAAACATACAACACAATACATCACGGTATCACAGTAAATATACAGACTCTTGCTGAAAAATAATAGTTTGCTGAGGAACACATTGGGCAAATCTCATTTAGACTGGAACCACTCTAACATGGATGCCCATGTCTATCAATGACTGTTGCTCTAATCTGCACCAAGCTTGGTACAAACACTGTTCAGGGGTCTGCCATGACATTAGTCACACCAGGGGCCAAATCAAGGGACCCCAGTGGCCTCAAGCACACCACTGCTCCAATCCTCACCAAACATGGCACAAATGCTGTGATGGGGTCTGCCATGACAATAGTCACACAAAAAAACAACTAAATTGCACACATATGTGGCATCAGCTTTACAGCAGTGGCCATTTTAAATGGCTATAACTTCCAACTTCCAACATCCATTGCTCTGATCAGTGCAATATAGAACTAGATTTGAAAATCTAGTATAGAAAATAAGCAGATGTTGAGTTATTGTCTCCGCCAGGCCGAAAGGCATGGCGAGAGAGTATGTTTTACCCCCTGTCCGTCCGTACGTCCGTCCGTCCGTCCGTCCTGTCCGTCCGTTAGCAGCTAATCTCTGGCACCGTTGGCCCGGCCACTGCGAAACTGTGCACGCACACTCCCTGGATGCCAATTCAGAACCTCTGGCCCAAATTTTTCCGATTGGCCTGCTATAGCGCCACCAGGAGGCCGATATGTGCAAAACACATTTATTGATACTACTCCTACAGATTTTGTCCAAACATCACACAAATCGGTACACAGTATCTCTACAGTCATGTGATCAACACGGATTTATCCAATTTCCCATATTCCATCCTGATTGCCTAAGATTGGCTTCCAAAGTTTGCAGGATTGGTCCATTTTGAACAAAATGCCTCAAATCACGAACGCAACTTGCGATTTCCTTGAAATTTCACACGCACATTTCTATTAGGCCGAGGAAGAAATGCCACCCTTTTCACATTGGCCTGTTATAGCGCCACCAGCAGGTCTAATTTTGCAAAACACATTTTTGGAACAATGCCTCAAATCATGAATGCAGTGTCCGATTGAGGTGAAAAGCCCTTGAACAAATGGCACCCTTTTCACATTGGCCTATTATAGCGCCACCAGGAGGCCACAATAACGTACCTGACCTGGCGGAGACCTGTGCTCCGAGGAGCACTTTTTCTAGTTTTTCCTCGCTTTTCATTGATGAAAGTACAACTTTATGCTGCACTCCCCAAGCAATGCACTATATGTATGTACATTATAGTACTGTACTGTTCTGAATTTATGTTAACACAAATGTTCCAGTGCAATTACACATTGGTGATGTTTTATAGGTAAAATGCTGCTTAAGCACAATCCTTTTTGAAGAGACATCGACAATACACGACAATACCTGAGAATGAATGATGTGTAAATATATGTACGTACATCATTACAGTAGCCTCTTTACACACAGACACTCACACACGCACGTATTACTTGTGAGTGAGGACATCAACATTTTAGGACACCCATTTACTCTGTTGTCAGCTGTAACGTTACCAGTGGTTTGTGCTGATGTCATAACTATTGGTTTACCTCTTTTTCATGTTCTGCATCAGGCAGGGTGATTGTATAGTGTATACTGTATACGTCTGTGTGTATTAATATCTATCTATCTTTTTTACCTCTTTATTTTCTTACATTTTTTAAAACCTTCCCCTAAATATACAAAGAGAGAAAAGAATACACCAACAATAGTAGATCTACAAGCTCACAATGTGTTGTGTTGTGATGTACTGAGAGCCATGTCTTTTGGCCATTTATTGTTGTGTGGGTTAGAATCAGAATGATGAAATGGAAAACACTTACAACACCATTGGACTGTTATATACTGCCATCTTCTGGTGGAACACTTAAACTCCAGTACCTCCAATAATAAGGGGATGTGTTTAGCTTGTTGTCTTTTATGTCTCTGGTCTTTTAAAACCATCATGAGACTGTCCAGAAGACATAGACAATTCGACTTACTAAACCCAGTTAGTGAATTTAAATCACTATGGAGTGTGTGTGTGTGTGTGTGTGTGTGTGTGTGTGTGTGTGTGTGTGTGTGTGTGTTTGTGTGTGTGTGTGTGTGTGTGTGTGTGTGTGTGTGTGTGTGTGTGTGTGTGTGTGTTTGTGTGTGTGTGTGTGTGTGTGTGCGCGCGCACACACACACACACGGAATAAAGTACAGTACAGAATAAATAAAGTACAGTACATTATGAATTAACCACTTGAGCCCTATTTAAAATAATAATGAAAATAGCCGATCTACAAGCTTACAATGTATTGTGATGTGACGCGATGTGAGCTTGTAGATCTGCTATTTTTACTATTATTGACATTTTAGTACAGGAATGTGTGTACATCATCCCACACATTCATACAGGACAGGAATTTACAGGAATCTTTGTTGAGTGATGTGGTCAGGAACGAAGCACGTGGACTGAGCGCCGTAACATCACAACGGCTTAGCCATTCTAGCAGTTGTGAGCTTGTAGAACGGCTAATTTTGCTATTCATGGTATGAGAAGTGCAATGTATTGACATTAAAGAGAAAATGCACTTTTGAACACAGTATTTTATTAAAAGCATTTACTTTTGAATACTCAAGCCAGTAACTCAAGTACAAATTGACTGAGCAACTTTTACTTGACATCAGAGATCCACACGGATCCCCACGCTTGTCTTGTATTCTAGTTTTACAAGTCAAGAAAAGCTCTTTTCTATTTTATCACATGAAACATCACCAATTTTGGATTATTTGTCCAGGACAATGGTCAATATCACAGTGAAAAGACAATGAAACATGTTGGACAGCAGGATGAGGACAGTCATTGTCTTTTTTAGAGATTGTCCTAACATGCTTTTTCTGCATTAATTAATCCCATGACCCTTGGCGTCCCTATTCTGGACGTGACCTAGGTGAACATTGGCTACAAGCTCACAACGTGTCACAATGTGATGCGTTGTGAGCTTGTAGATTGGCTATTTTCTTTGAAGAGATTTGATGTATAGGGGTAAAAGGAGGTGGGCAAGTACAGACCTCTGCAGGACCCCGGTCAATGAAGTATGTAGGGTTAAATTAATTCAGCTTTGGAGCATTGAAAAGAAACCTACAGCATTTCTCTGCTTGGAAAGTTAGTATGCTGAAATAGAAACCATTAATAAAATGTTTTAAAAAGTTAGAAATCTTGTTTGAAATGACTAAACCTGCCTGTGCACCATGTCCTTCGATGGTTATTTGATTAATTGATAAAGCAATCGATAGAATAATCATTGAGAAGCACAATCTCAGAATACATTTTCATGTTTTGTAACATTAACAACTTGAGCCCCGTTTTATACTTTGTTGCACAATGGTCAATTGGTCATAGCCTAGTCTCGCGTAGCCAGACCCAACTGAAAATGAAAAACAGCGACCTCTGCTGTTTGTTCTATGTCTGTTGGGTCTGGCAGGAAGCAAACGAAACACCAGTGCGCAAGGAAACCGGGGTTTGTGTCTGCCTTTAACGCATCACTTCCGGTTGGTGCGACTATGTTTTCATTCCCACTAACAATATTTATTAACACCACTTCTCCCAGAGAACATGGATGGTTTTGGTTATAAGCCCACTTGTTTCTATGATGAAAGAGTAAGTTAAAATGTGAATATCTTTCCGTGGTTTTGTCTGCTCCGAGGACGCTATTGTTAAATTAGTTTTGGTTAGTTTCGAGGGGGGAAGGGTGGACGGACACGTGAATCCCGCCCACTACATTTGATTGGGTAAAGCGCGGCCTGCTTCCTGATCTGAAGGCACACCCACTTGAAACCAATGCGCACGGGTTGTCAACACGGCTACCGACAGAGCAGATTGGACCTTCCGTTCCAGAGATAATGGCCAAAACATCTTGAAAACGGCCACTTTCACCGGTTTTCGAGGGGGGGGGGGGGGGGGGGGGGCAAATGTCCTAAATGTAATTCCCGGGGACGCTATGAGCCTGACACTCAGCCTGAATTTTCATTTCATTTCACTCCATTATTCTGAAAGCCCTCTCAGTGCAGCCGTTTTCTGAGATGGGGGCGTGGCCAAAGTTGGATTCTTTGGCAATAGGGCAAGCAAGGCTGATGTCACTCCCCGGCTGCGGCTAGCCCCGCCCCCGGCCGGTGGGGTCGACATCTCCCTTCACTCAGAGTTTCACTAATAGTAGCCTGCTAGTTGGTGCTCTTTCAGCAGTGTTTCGCCAAAATGGGAATGAATTGTTGTATGAAAACTGTTCCACGGCTTCTCACCATCGACGAGTTGAGAATAAAGGGGCTAAAATGGACAACAAACTCACTTTTCACCGCATTCCCAAATGGAAGCCAGCCAGGTCTCCCGACGTAACAAAGAGATGATGCATGGCTTGGATCATCAGCCCAGATGACAGAAAAAGACGTGGAAGAAACACGCAAGATAGCACACCTCAGGATCCATGTAGAGAGGGTTATAGGCACTACTATACGCAACAAGTACCATATATTAAATGGTAGGGTACCCATCACTCTGATGCATACACCTAGCCTGGTTCCAAACAGGCTGATAATCAGGATAGCATAAACCAGGAGTGGGCAGGACATGACAATCCTTGACAAAGTTGTCTGAGCGTGCTGTGCTGTGATCTGACTAACTTGTGCACCAGCGTGGTTCTGAAACTATTTTTAATAGTACCCTTCTGCATAGTAAAAGCAGACAGGTTATGCTATGTAGATACATTATCTGTTCCCTTTTTATGTACATAGTAACCTGTACATGTTTTCAAATAAAATACATAGTCTTTCTACATAAAATGATTATATGCAAATAGAACCGCATTCTTTCACATGGCTAAAATGCATAGGCCATTCTATCATTATGCAGTGCTTTCATTCAATGCAAATATAACCGAATCCTGATGATGATGGCTCAGGTCACCAGTTGCCTCACATGTTAATGATCACATTATAATATGGATGGGCAGAGATCATTTTACTCCTCTTTGAGCCTGATGAGTTTCCTTTTTTATACACATAGTAACCTGTAAATGTACCTTGTTTTCAAATAAAAGACATCTTCATGTGACGTTGACTTACAGTGGTTACTTTGTAGATTTTGATTATTACAAAACATACAGTAACCACTTCAGCCCATACATTTCGGCCATTTGAAAATAGCCGATCTACAAGCATTGTGAGCTTGTAGATCTGCTATTTTCAAATGATTATACATTTTAAAGTTTGTTTTTGCAGTTGGCTTTTAACATTGTTGATGTAATTCATTGGATGTGCCGCTGTGTGTACAAGCTATATAGTAGTGTACCCTGTTGGATGGGTCTGTAGACTGGTAGTGACCCAACCAACATGGTGAATCTTGGCCACGCCCCCCAAACCACTCCCCCACCCAAGCGAACTTTGCCAACCCTATTGGTTCATACTGGATTATCGCGATCCCGATTCGGCGTACATATTTTCAACCGAGAAAGGCCCACCTTCGACAGCGTCACCAGACCCTGAATGCGAGGCTAGCGATTCAGGGAGTGGAGCCAGGCTACAATGGTCAGGCAAATCTTCATAGTGATCTGCTATTTTCAATTTCTTTGGTGAAAATAATGGGCTTCTATTATTTAAATTATATTCTTTTAATACATCAAATTGATTAACTGTTGCACGCCTAACAGATATACAACTTAGCAATGTTACTTCACAAAGACTTTCAATAAGAAAACTTTCAATAAGGTTTCAGTTCAGTTGACAGCTTTCAGCATGTACCGCCAGTCAATTTGCTGCAAGGCGGTGACGCTTGCCGACAACAACTGATCTTCAAGCAAAGTTGAAGATCAGTTCTTTGTTGGCAAGCGATAGTATCATACTTTATATTCTAGAACCTGAACTTAGTACTTTGGCTCCTCTATCTCAGTGGTTCTAAAAGTGGGGTTTGGGGACCTTGATGGGGTTCTAGTAATAAAGCATCAACATCTGTTGTGTTGGGTTGTGTAGTTATCTTGTCATATTGTAACTCCAAAAATGTATTATAGATAACTTCAATAGCTGCTCTGTTGATTAAACAAATCCAAGTCTCCTCATTTACTTAGTCACTCTTAGTACAAACAAGTGGGTTGTATGTATGACATTTTCATGTCACTCTTAGTACAAACAAGTGGGTTGTATGTATGACATTTTCATTTCAAAACACTTTTTTTTTTAGTAGTTGACATTTCATAAATAATGCTGTAATGGGTTTTGTAAAGTTGTACATGGAATTTCTTAGTGTGCGCTAAAATAGTTACCGTTTTACTGCAATGCAGTCAATTAGACTATTTTTGGATTTTTTTTTTTTTTTTTAATTTCTAATCAGGAGCTATTGACAATATCTCACCAATATATGGAGGTACATCATAGCAAGGTAACTACACAACTCAACTCGGTACGATAGTAGAATATTGTGCTTTAACCCATTAAGACCTGGAACGCATCTGTCTTTTTAAAATAGCAGATATACAAGCTCATAGCACGGCACAGAGTGCTATGAGCTTGTAGATCTGCTATTTTTGAAAATGTATTTTCAAAAAACTGTTAGGATTTAGAAGACATTCGTAGAATCAGCCTCAGGTCTTAATGGGTTAAGCCCTGATTTATAATTCATTTTGCAATGGTGTCTTGTGGGGAGAATACCCAATCTGTCAAATTTTGAGCTTGTAGGTTGGCCATTTGCCATTTTTTAAAATGTTTTTTCCCCACCTATGACATGCCCAAAATAGAGATTAAAGTGATTTTAAAATCCTCTTAAGAGTTCAACAAATTAACACACGTCACCGTTCCCCAATTCCATATTTTATTGTCATAGTAGTTTGCTTTAATAACATGTGAACACGCCCAGGCACACAGCCAGAACGCCATTAATGAGAAACCAAAACAAAAAAACAATAAAATAAAATATAAAAGGGTGATCAAAGCAATGGAAGTATAACCAGGATATCAACATTTTGGTTTCATCTGGTTAAACTGCTTCAAACATCTTTTTTTGCCGTTTACTTATTCCTAGCAAACTCCTGCTGGTCCACATCTGTGTAGAGATATAACGAAAGTTACCAACGTAACTACGGTTCTACAAATTCCCAATGACCACTAGAGGCGGAGTTTTAGGCACTGAATATAATACTGCACGCAGGATGTGCGGAGGCAGACATTCAGTGACTTAAACCCTATATACTTGAGTCCCCCAGAGGTCAATAGTAGGCCCCCTGATCCTTTTTGTCTACACTAAATATCTTCGCCGAAAATAGCCGATCTACTAGCTCAGAACGCATCACAAACGCAACACGTTCTGAGCTTGTAGATCGGCTATTTTCGCCAAATGCTGGCCCCAGAAAAGTGGATAAATCTAGCCTCTAGTGGTCAGCAGGGATTATATAGAATGTCTGCCACCTGTCATTTTCATCGATGAAAGCATAAAAAAAGGAAATAATCATGAGTAGACTGGAATAGGTACATGGGGGGGAGGGGGAGGGGGGGGCTAACCCAAAAATGGCATAGCTGAGCTCTCAATATGAGAAAGCCGACTCGTGTGGACTTGATCTTGGTTTTTAATTATTTGCTTAAAAACAGGTTTTTCTTTTTCACAGAAGTGTTTTTTTAAGCCAGGCGGAGAGAGAGGGGTGGTGGGGTGCGGGGGGCGCGGCGAGGCGCTGGTTGCCGTGGTTTCCAACGAAGCAAGCCTCCGCCACCCTCCTCACATGGTCATGTGACCGGGGCTCCCATCCATCCATCCATCATGTGACGTGTTGGTCCTCTTCAGTCCCTCTCTGGAACCAACTTCAATACCTTACCGATGGCAATGGTTTTACCTGGAGACATAACACAAATATTCAACATGTGTAATATTGAACAAGGATTCATGCACATGTAAAAATAAATGAAATTGCACAACTAAAACTTTTGGTTAGGCCAATTCGATTTGTGACAGAGCTCAGTTTCCAAAACAATGCATGTTAAGTTATTATAATGTACATTTAGGTATTACTGTTCTACATACAGCCAAACAGTCCATCAGGGTTTTATGGAAGATGCTTCCAAACCCGTATTCTATTGCTAGTTGTAACAATTCAAATACTGTTTAATCTTAAAATATGTAACATTACTGTACCACTCACATGGTGCAGAGCAGAAGTGTTAAGAGTTATAAGCAAAGTGAAAGACATGCTGGCCTCTATGGACATTCTATATACAAGTACGCAAGTAAAGCCCGGCTGACGCCGATGTCCTAGCCCACCCATAACCGAAGTTTTGACACAGATAGTCAAAAAGTGCACAATCTAGTATAACCAATTTTAAAATTTTAAAATAGCCAATCTGCATGCTCACGTGAGCTGGTCGATCTGCTGGTTTTGAAAATATTTTTGCCTATAATGATATGTCTGAAATAGGCTGAAAGCAGGACACATTGGATGCATAAATTGCGATACCGATGCCTTCAGAAAAGTCAAATAAAGGCTGATATCAATATAACGCAAGTTAAGTCTTTGGTTCCTTAACTTTGTTGCAGTAATAAACAAAATAAATAGCAATAATTAACAGTAACAAAGAAACAGTTTTTTACTGGATTTGGCTCCAATAGTACACTCAAGAGTTTAAGGGACACAGTGTCCATCCCATATATAAAAATGTTATCAAAGGGGGGTCTGTAGTCTAATGGAAATCAAACTGGGGGTCCTTGAAATTTAAAATCTTGAGAACCAGTGTTCTACGTTGGCCGTACCTTCGTCCCGTAGGGTGAAGCGTCCCATCTGGGGGAATTCTTTGAAGGTTTCAAGGCAGATGGTTCCTGCGGTGCGTAGACGAGCGATGCACACCTGGTCCTGTTTGACAAACCGCGGTCGCGTCTTGCTCTTCTCCCCCGACTTCTTGTCCACCAGACAGATTAAGGCCTTTGGAAGAGTAGAACAGACCAGGGTTGTTTAACTAATGAAAACTAGAATTGGAAAAACATTTTAGTTAACTGAAATAAAAGCTAAGATTAGGCTTTACAAAAGGGGTATTCAACTAGATTAGAAAGGGGGACAAAATTGTTAAATTAATTGAGGACGGGGCCACAGGGCTATGTATACAAAAAAAATAAAAACCAAATGTTCATGGTTAACCGTTTAACCGGTAACTAGAGATGGTCCGATTGATCGGCCAAGGATCGGATCGGCCCGATTGAATGTAAAGAATGTGATCGGGACATTCCGATCACAGGCAAATTACTTACAGGGGGGTCTCCAAATCATTGTGTGATAGGACCTTTTTCTAAGGATGTCACGATACTCGATACGTACCGAAAATGTACCGAAAATGACGTTCGATACAGTGTATCGAAATCAAAAGCCGTATCGCGATTCAAGGGTTAATTTAAAAAAAAAAATACTCCAGCGCATGCGCACATCCGATTGCACGTCCGGGTGAAGCCATGCTCGAGCCGCTGTTGTTTTTCCGTGCATCGCGCATGCGTGCTTACGACGGGGAGGAAAAAAAAGACAGGACAAACCCACACACACCACAGAGGAGTTTGGAGAGATACACAGCTGTAGCGTTGCGTCTGTACTTTACATTTCACCATGGCCACTGCTGAAGCCAGCGATGGTAATACACAAACGGAAGAATTGGAAAACCCTTCCGCTTCCTTTAAGTCAAAAGTCTGGCAATATTTTGGCTTCCCAGTGAATTATGAGGGCACCCGATGCGTTGTTGACAAAACGGCTACCGTTTGTCGATTATGCTCCACACGCGTATGGTGAGCTTGTAGATCTGCTATCTTTGGCTAAAGTTCACCTCAGAAAAGGGATGGGGTTAAGGTAAAAAAAATAATCATATCACACAAAGATTTGGCGGACCCCCTGTAGTAACTCCGAGGACCCCCTAGGGGTCCCGGACCCCCTGTTGAAGACCCCTGGCTTAGCTTATTATTCACACTTTTTGTTTGTTAAAGCTCTTACCTGTTCAAACAATGTGAACATACTTTAAGTTTAAGAACATGTAGCCAAATAACAGTTGTCTTTGGATCCTTTTTTCTTACATGTTCAACATTGTATTTAGATTTTATTTAGTTATAGAGCTTCACAAGAATGTTGTTAATTCAGCTTAAAGAAGAATCTGAAAATGACAGTTGTTGTAAGGGCATAAAACCCTTTTTGTTATTCTCATTTGATATTATTCAAATAAAAGGGACTTACTGAGAAACATGTGTTTCTCTTTACAAATCAAGACAATAGCCTAAATTAATGATCATATAACCCTCAAAGCTGAAAAAAAGGACGTTTAAAAAAAAAAAAATCGTATCAAAAATCGAATCAAATCGTGACCTTAAAATCGAGTCGAATCGATTAGGCGTATCGTGACACCCCTACCTTTTTATTTTATTTACATTAACCACTTGAACCCTAATATCCCTATATTCTGAGGGGACTTTAGAAGAGGTAGAGTGTAGAGGGAAAAAGAGCAGACCTAAGAAGTACAGAGCCTAGGGTCAACTTTACAAGTACTGAGTTTTAAATGTCTGATAAAAAAAAAAAAAATGATCTCAGTGCTGTCAAACAAGTCCATCAAGCCATCTAAGGAATCTATGAAAAGGTTTCATCTGCAACACAAATACAATATTTATACAATATACTGTAGTGGGGGTCCCTGCTTCATCTCTCCTTCAGCTAAGGGGTCCTTGACCTGAAAACCCTTGGAGGCCCTCTATGTCCCTCTCCCTCATGCTAAATTTAAATGACAACTTAAAAGGACAACTTTGTTTTCCATCCTGAATAACACGTCTAATATTATTGCATTTTGTAGCATTTTGTTAGGTGCAATAACTGCAAGCCAATGTTCAGAGGCATTGTCAGTATTTGTCTTAGTTTTGAGACATATTGTCTTTTAATGCTAGACAATAAATGATAAAAATAAAATTCTACATCCATAAATAATTATTCTTTTTAATTAAAAAAATAGAAATGGCCTCCCACATGATCGGATCGGCGATTTGACTTTGGTGATCGGCCCCAAAAAACCTGATCGGACCATCTCTATCGGTAAATGTAAAAAAATGTCGAACCAGTTAAACCAACTGTTAAATGGTTAATATTTATTTTTCATTTAATTGTAGTGCAAATGCACTCCCCCCCCCCCCCCCCCCCAACCTAAAGGGGTGTCTGGAGGCACATGCACAGCCACCACGTAAGACTGCAATTCTGCCTTAAGTTAAGCACAGGGAAATAAAGTACCATGCGCACTTCAAGAAGTTGACAAGCTGACACAGACCTGAAGGCTGTGGGATTTCCTTTTCAAAACGTTGTTTCACAGAATAACACCATGTTTTGCAGTAAAACTATGATCTGAATTCATATTTTTCTGAGGCAATACATTTCCTACCAGACAGAGTGGAGGATCGTCCCCAAATCTTCTGGAATACAGCTGCTTCCAATAATTAATTAGGCTACATTGCACAAAAGCAGGTCAAATCAGTTAAGCATGTCACTCCTTCCAGCACACATCGGGACTGGGAAATTAATTGATAGTTGATAACAAGACTATTTTCCCCAAATTAACATCAACATTGACCATCATCTTCAGTTTAAAAGTACATAAACAAGTGGAGTAAGTTCTCACTATAAACCACATTGTTTCAGAGGACATATAGACACTAATAACAAATACGATATAAATACTGACCCATAAAGATGAATGCCACTAATGTCATAGTCATATTCTTGTCATCTGGACTTTACCAACCAAGTGTAGCCTGCCTAGTTATTAACAGCAGCTTTAACAAAAATATCTATAAGCCAGAGAGGGTTGCTTGTAAAAAAAATAATTAAAAAGAAGCTTTGGCTTTGATGCCATCTTAGAATAGATGTAGACCTATTTGACAGTGCAGAAACATAATTGCCTTGACATAAACGAGCGTCAACGAGCATCAGCTGGACACAGACACACACCTCCCCTCTGCAGTGCTCTTAAGTGACTGTCTGTCTGACTGGCAGTCTATCATTTCTTTCCAAAAGCTCTTGATGGAATATGATTAAGGATTACTGTGATTATGGTAAACTCACATTTCATATCGCACACACCATACCATAACTTTCACTAAACCCCCAAAAAAACATTTTAGAATAAAGAAATTTGGGAAAATGTTTTCGTTCAACGATAAATTACTCCAGGGACCACAAATAAGGTCCTCTGGGGCCGCCAGTTGAATATCTAGGCTTTACAAACTCCAGGGGGACTCCGGTCAACTAAGTGGTTAATCACATCTGGATGAGAAATCATCCTGTGATTTGGTTTAACAGCGTATTTCTGTCAAATTGTGAAAACATAGTTTGATATCCCCAACACTTTTGTGCATTAACCTTGTATCTTTTATGTTTTTTTTAAATATAATTTTTATCCCGCGATTTTTGTAACCCATTTTTTTTCACCCGGTGCCAATTTCCTAAGTGATCCTGGGCGCTACACCAGCACTACACTAGTCCCCCACAGCCTGGGGAGGCCAGGGCCGAGCTCATGCTTCCTTCAGTGCATGAGAGCCAACTGACCTTCTTGTCACCTGACAGGGGGGAGTTTCCCTGGTAGGACGTAGCACGTAGAAGGAACACGTTATTCCAACCAGTTCCCTTCCCCTCCATCAGGCGCCCCGGCTGTCATGGGGGAGGCGGTATAGTGACCAGGATTACTACATGTTTTTGTGAGGGTATTAACTACCCTGGGAGACACGGGGAGACCATGCAAACTCCACACAGAGTAGGCCCTTTCGCCAACCCCACCTAGGGTATGGGCGCTGATGACGCGGAGGAGAAGACACGCCCCCAACGCCCACAGCGTCCCCGGCGGGAATCCAACCCAGGGCCTTCTTGCTGTGAGGCGACAGTGCTACCGACTGCGCCACCGTGCCCCCTTATGTTTGTTTTTGATAAATAAATGCCCTATTTTATTCTTCGTATGACAGTATTGTGCAAAAGTAGAGAAAATAGCCAACAAGCTCATCGCGTCAACATTGTGAGCTTGTAGATCTGCTATTTTAGCTATTTTTGTTGTGTTATAATAACATTCCCAAATTAGGTACACTAGGTTTAAAGTGATTATGCATGTCTTTGGGTTGGATGAAATATTGAAAAGCATTAACAAGAGCTTGTGACTAAATAATAACTACGTACATTGGACCAAATGGAACACAGATTATTTTTTCCATTTCCTGAAAAGTAATGATTTTGGACATACAAGTTCCTAGGTAGAGAAAAAGAACATCCACACTATTCCGAATGCATCTGTACATTAAGCACCTGTTCCGTGTGAAGCCATACACTGATAAATGCTTCTTCCAACATAACTTACCGTGATCTGCACTTCTTCAATGCAGGTGTGGATATGAAGCACTGCGTTGTAACCAGGACAGATGATGGACTTGTGTTCAATGATGACAATCTTAGAAAGCAAAAAAAACAAACAGAACATCACTCAAGGCTGTCTCTTCACTTTGTGATGTCACTGATTATCTAAAATAGTTATTTTCCAAACAGCCAAAGTTACAATTTGATGGAGAGCATATTGAAACCGATGGTTCTCAACCTGAGGCCTGGGAAACACCAGGGGCTGTGTTTTTAGTCCCTGAAAAATATCTTTTTGGAAAACTCTGACCAGGGTGAAGATATTTAAAAATGCAGTTTTTATGTTAAATTGTTTTTCTTCCATGTCAGTGTGCGCCAGAGTTTTTTGACATCATGTGCGCCGTTGTCTCCTTTCTTTACATCAGGACTACATTATATTCAGTGCAATGGCCGCAAGTGCGTAACCGTGTTCTAACCCTGCAAAGGATAACTCAGTAGAATTGTAATGATGATGAACTGATGTGATAAAATAGAACAGCTGAAACAGAATTCACTGTGAATGGGTACATTGATGTCCGTGTATGCCATGTCTGGACAATGAATTGGTCAACATTTGTTGAACAGGTAGGCCAAATCCCTTTAATCACCTTGTTTGTTTGCTGGAATTAACTGAGGTAAGTGATAACACAATATGTAGGTACCTGGGCATCATGAATAAATGATAACAATGTGTAGGTACCTGGGCATCGAAGGTGCGTCCTGAGTGGCAGAGATTCTCAGCGTTACACAGGATGAAGCCTGGTAGGATCTCCTCTTCCTCGATGCCCTTCAGTCGCAGCTTGAGGTTCTCTCCAGGTTCAGCGTCCTCCGTCTCCACATCATCTGACAGCAGACTGAGCACCTCCACCACATGCTGCATGAGGAGAAACCATCAACACACTATTAGGAATTTGACACCATCATGTCAGTATATATTAAGCTTCCGTGCTCTGTGTGCACTCCTTCTACAGTACACACTTGTTTAACCACTTCAACCCTAGTCCCTCAATTATGCACAGGCAAAATGGGAACATGCCCAGGGCCTTGGAGTGGTGGTCCTTGGCCTTAAGATGTATTAATTAATCAACATGGAGAAACATAGGGGTGTTCGATATGGCGATAGATATCGTCGCGACGATCCTATGTCTCCACGATATGCTTTTATAGAGATATCATATCTATCGTCATAAAATGAGTCACTCAGTTATAGTGTGTACACTCACATTCTATGATTTGCAGTTCTATACCTTCATTTATACTTCTGTAGTACGACGGTTTCGTTTGCCAAAAATAGCAGATCTACAAGCTAACAAGGCGTCTCGACCGCACGTCCGGACCGCATTGATTGCTTGAAGATCTGTTGTGTTCATCACACAGGCTCCCAAAGTCCCCGCCTCCTTTCTTCTTGGCAGCGAGGGGACCGTCGCTCTTGTCTTGTCAGTCTGCACAACAGCAGTAATGGACGGAGAGTCAGGCTCATTTGGATATTCCAAAACAGACACGTGCAAACTAAAGTTAATTGCAAAGTTTGCAATGTTCGAACGTCACTCGATATAACTTTTAACCAAAAGCGGGTGAAACAGCGAAGGTGTCCCCGCATAAAGAGTGCACGCACGCACGCACATGGATCGACGGACCATGCGTATCGATTAAAAACAACAATTCGTACCTCGCTTACTAAAGCTTATCAACACCATGAATTAACATAGGAATGACCGACCTGGCTGGATGCATATGCATATCAATGATCCATTGTGTGACCTGTACTTTTCCAGTGGTGGAAAAAGTACTTAAGTAAAAGTATCAGTGCTGCAATGCAGAAATACTCACAAGCTCACAACGGGTCGCAAAGCGACGCGTTGTGAGCTTGTAGATCGGCTATTTTCAAATAGCCAAAGTATATAGGGATAAAGTGGTTAATGCGTGTTTTGTAATACAAATCTACAAAGTAACTAAATTGTAGTGGAGTAAAAGTAGAAGAACTGAAAATGTAAGATGATCCAGTAAAGTGAAAATTCCTCAAATTTGTACTTAAGTACATGCACTTAGTTACATTCCACCACTGACAGTCAGATGTTCTGTCTGAAGCAGTCTGTTACACTACTAACTCACCATCAAGCAGCCTACACTGAATGTCACATGATGCAACAGCTGGATAAAAAGGAATAGATTATCTATCAGCAGCATAAAAACTAATATTACATCTATCTATCTATCAGCAGCATAAAAACTAATATTATATCTACATCTATCTATCTATCAGCAGCATAAAAACTAATATTATATCTATATCTATCTATCAGCAGCATAAAAACTAATGTTATATCTATATCTATCTATCAGCAGCATGAAAACAAATATTATATCCATTTATCTATCTGTATATAGCCTGTCTGTCTGTGAACACATTAATTAATAAGATATGATGATTCATTATGTTATATAATATAATGATTATACGTGCCCCATGATCATATCTTATAAAAAATGTTATAATCATATAATATAATTAATCATCATATGTTATTAATAATCATAAAATAATAATAATAATCATAAACACGAACATAACAAAATGATGGTGATATATATTGTCTATCGTGATATTTCTTGAAAAATATCGTGATAGTATATTTTTCAATATCGAACACCCCTAGAGAAACATGCTTAGCTGGTAGGCATAACGTAAACTGATGAACCAATTCATTTAGACCTGAAGGAACATTCCTCCATTTACACTTCAAAGAAACAATTCTCGATTGTGGATCACTGACAACATATCCCTATGTAGACCTAAACTCCATGGTGAGTTTGTGTCCAGGACCTGTGGTCATCCTCCTATAATTTGAGTAACCTCTGTCCGTTTGTCTGTCGTGTGTCTGTAGTGGTGAAGCTACCCGGTTCTCCTCAGTGGCTGGAGCAATTGCTCTGATTTTGCACACAGCCATTGACCATTACCATCTCAACTTAACTGTGAAGCCCGTTTTTCAATTTCATCAAATCTCAGCGTCTTATTAGCGTTTAAGTGTCAAACAATGTCGCCTCCCGGGTTGCCAGATCATGTGCGCATATCCCCCCACGAATGCGTCGACCGGGTATGGTCTAGTTGTGGTTAATCCGTCCATGGTGTCCCTATTCTGGAGCCAACATTTGGTGAAAATAGCCGATCTACAAACTCACGTGTCACAACGCAACATCTGCTTGTAGATCTGCTATTTTCAGCAAACGACACAGGCGTATGACGGAATGCAGATACACTCAAAAGGGTAGTGTCCTATGAGGCTCTTACCCTGTTAGGCATCATGATGAGCTGCTGTGCTTTGCATATGGAGCCCGACTCCAGTTTACCCAGTATTACAGTCCCCATATCCTACGGAGAAATTAACATACAAACAAACTGTTAACTGTCAAACAAACATATTAAACATGTTGACAAATACTAATCTACAAGCTCTACTAAGGTCTGGTATTTTTTGGGGCTTAAAGTCATACTGCGTAATATTAATTTGAGTGTTTTTGGAAACACCTGCTACAACTGCAAGTCCAAGATTCAGATCAAAATAAAACCATGGAAGTACCAGACCATAACGCTGCAGGGACTTTTGTTGAGGATACTTTGGAAAGCAACAAGTTGTCAGAAATAGCAGTATGTTAAAATACATTATAAAGAAATGACATTTTGGCACGAGAGTCTGGAGCTCACACTCAAAATTGTGTTTACTTGTTTAGATAAGTTGTCAAAAACCCCATTTATGTGGAATGGTTATTGTGAAAAATATACCACAGTGAAAGGTTATATCAAAGATGCAGGTCACATTGTTCAACTGATTCAATGGCTTGCATTACTTTAACACAAAGGAGAAGATCCCAACTGAGTCATTGCATAAAGGTTCTTTGATATAAAATTGTATCAATCAAAACAGCAGTGTGCCAATTCCAATCCCAGCAGGGTGTAATTCTTACCTTGTATTTGTCTACGATGGGTAATCTAACAGGGCCGTCACTTGATCTGTTGAAATTTGGCAAGCTGTCCAGGTGTGAAATGAATGGTAACCCTCTGTAATTACAACAAATGGAGTCATGAGGAAAAATAACAAAGCTTTGCAGATGGAGGGGATTCATCGATTTTGCCCAATATTTAAAGAGGGTGTGATTTTGATTTTAAAGAGGGGGGGGGGACTTTTGTAGCACAAAACACAGCTGATTTCACCTCAACTCAGAATGCCACACCGCAGGCCAAGAAATAAAAGGTGATATAATAGTGACATGTTTTCAGACTTACGTGTACCACGTGCACAGGTCCTCCACTGGTTCCTTGAGGTTGGCTCCAGTCAGACCAGAGCAGGGCATGAAGTAAATGTCTTTCTTGGGGTTGAAGCCCACCTTTTTTAAAAATGGCACTAACTTCTCCTTGCACTCCTCGTATCTGCACAAGGTTGGACAGAGTAACACTGGTCAGTGCCTGAGACAGAGACACACTTGAACAAATGAAGATATGCATTAACAGACAACACGCTTTTTGATGTGATTTTTTATCCTCCCAGGCCGAAGGATTATGCTTTCCCTCCTAGTCTATTAGTCCATACGTCTGTGAACAGCTTATTTTGGGCACCACAGGACTGATCACCTGAAACTAAGCACACACACCCCGAGTAGGCCAAGGAAGAACCTCCACCCAATTATTTCAAATTGGCCTGTTATAGCGCCACCATGAGGCAATTATTATTACATTTTTTACAAGAACACTTTCTACTACTACATACAACTTTGTCCATAAACTAAGCTCCGAGGAACACACTTTTCTGGTTTATCTCTGGGACACCAAACTACACTGTACAATCCTCAGTGTTAAAAGGGTACAAATGGAGATCCATTTTACAAAAGGGCCCATTTTGTTCCCAACTATTAATCATTTAGCTAGGGGCCCGTGGAAGTCACTCAAGGACCCTTGGGGATCCCCAGACCCCATTTTGAGAACCAGTCATCTACGGTACATGTCGTCTGTCATGAAATACGTCACCTCTCAAGGCTCCAGTTGACTGTGGGGTCATCCATTTTGTTGACCAGGACTATGAGGTGCTTGACGCCGGCCGTTTTGGCCAGCATTGCGTGCTCCCGCGTCTGACCGCCCTTCTCAAAGCCCGTCTCAAACTCCCCTTTCCTGGCCGAGATCACCTGGGGGGGATCATTAAGAAAATTGTTATGTCTTCACAATGTTTCTGGTGGAATGAGGGATACAGGACTGATGTAAATGATGGCTGGGGACTATGTGTTTGTAATCAATGTTTGATTATTCAAAGAGTGCAATTAAAGGTCCTGTTAAATTTTTGTTTTGTTATAATAAGTTAATATTTCAATATTCCCCTGGTAATCATTGATATTGTGTGTTTGTAGCTCTTTAGTAAACAGAAAATATACATTTTCAGGTTGACATACCAATTTAATCTAATCAGAACTCATACAGGATAAAAGTGAAATTGAAAGTGATGAAACAAAAAATTAACTTAAGAAATTGGAGCTGGATTATAAAATTTAAGCTGATAATTGGACAGAAAATGTGTAATCCACCTGAAACTGTATTTTTAGTTTACTAAAGAGCTGGAGAGACAGGGAGACCCCTGTTACAGAACAAACACTCTATAGCAATGATTACCATCACAATATAGAGCTTTGACCATTTTAACAAAAAACATACTAAAACTAACTAAAAATACCACACCACCTACAACAGCAAACCTGACATTCTTGTTTTGGGCATGTAGTTATAGCTGGATATTCTCAAAAAATATCCTTTATGCTTAATGTTTACATAAGGTGTGGCACATAACAATACATACAATATTTATCATACAAAGTCCATAGGGTTAAGTGGTTAAAGTTATCATACAAAGTAGGTAGGGTTAAGTGGTTAAAGTAGACATGTAAAACATGTTTATGCAATGAACATGTCAAAATGGACCGGAGAAACATGCAATTCAGTGGCAATCTGCACTATGCTGCTATTTCAAATATTGTGGCGTTTTTGCATTGACCTAAAACTATTATTTCAGTGTAACCTTGTGTAAAGTAGATTGACATAACAAGTTTAACTTCAGAAAAGAGTCGAAACCTCTTATCTCCATATTTCAACTTTATAATTTTTTATTAAAAGCAAATAAATAAATTACTACCCTAATTCCTCTTAATACAGTGTCACACAAAAGTGTCAAACTCGCAGATCTACAAGCTCACCATGTGTCACATTGTGGCAAGTGGTGAGCTTGTAATTGAAGGTGATTCAGTCCGTTTGTGGGTTTTATAAATATTGAACCAATGAAAAGTATTAACGAGAGCTTGTGCCTACATAATAACTACATTGGATCCATAGGAACACAGGTTCTCTCTTTTTTTGTTTTTAAAAGTAACAGTTTTGGACACGTTTCCACGATATACATCTATGCAGAGGACTTCCTAAAGTTGCATACATAAAGAACTCACCAACACAGCCAGGTCGGCTTGCGACGCTCCTCCTATCATGTTAGGTACAAAACTTTTGTGACCTGGAGCATCGAGGATGGTAAAGTGCTTTTTCTCTGTCTCAAAGTATGCCCGGCCAACCTCCACAGTCTTTCCTTTGTCTCTCTCCTCTTGGTTTGTGTCCAGAGCCCAGGACAAATACCTACAAACATAGACAAAGTTAAGAGCAATGAGCTGGATGACTGCAATGTAGTGCTTAGTTCAGACTAGATGATGTCAAAGGCTGATGCACAAAGGTGTGTTTTTTATTTATTAGTTTACAACAGCTGGAAAAGTTACGGAGGCCACTGTAGCCCCCCCCCCCCCCCGAATGTGCCTTGGTTTGTAAATATTTTAACTATCTACCACTGTCCTGTGGCTCTCTCTTATGGAGAGTTTACATAATACCACTTTTGATGGAAGTTCGAAGCATCACCATTTTCCAAACAGACTTATTTATAAAACAGAGTGAGCCTCACATCTTTTTGGCAGGTGAGTGAAATCCAAACAAGGTGACTTGATTTTCGTAAGAAACAAACAAATCAGTGGAAAAAAGATTGGAGTGGACATACTTATGTGGCCTACTGTCAGTGTGCATGCAAAGTTTCGCGTTCATCAGTCCAGCGGTTTGCGAGGTTAGAGCCAGAACCACACACACTGTTAGTCTCTAATATAAAGCAGGATAAGTTACACCAAGGTGTGTGTTTAATGTAAAATAATAGACAAACAGAGTTAGCAAACGGTCATTGTGCCGTTTTGTACACAAGCACCAACGGTTGTAGATGTCTGTGGACGTAGAGCTGGACTCACCAGGTTTCCCTGTTCTTCTCCTTGGCCTCCCTCTCATACTTCTCCAGAGTCCTCTTCTCCACCATGCCTGTTAGATACCTGCAAAGATTAAAGCAAAAACAAAACATCTCACACCTGAAACTTTTGGTTAGGATTAGAGTCCCCAATCTGTCATTTGTGAAATGGCATAAAAGAACCCCAAACACTGTTGTTCCATTTCCTAAACAGTAGGGATGTTCGATATTATCGGCCTCCCGATATTATCGGCCGATATTAGCATAAAAATCGATATCGGAAAATATCGGTATCGTTTTTTTTTTTTTTTTTTTTATAATTTACAGTAGTTCTTACTGTATGGTGTGTGTGATATGAAATTTGAGCTTACCCTAATCACAATAATCCCCGCATATATCGGTATCGGTTGATATCGGTATCGGTAATTAAGAGTTTGACAATATCGGTTATCGGTAAAAAAGCCAATATCGGACAACCCTACTAAACAGGGATAAAAGTGTCTCTAAGATAAACTAAAAATGCAATATTTTGGAGATGTGTTCTCACTGACTAGAAAATGGTGTTTAGTTTATTCAATGTGAATGTGTGTGCCAATCCATATGCTTCATTTTGTATTAGGCTGTGTCACACACAAGACATTGAAAGCTGCTGTTAGGCTTTTGAATGAATGTTTTTTGCTCAGTGCTTTGGATACATCAATAAGGACAGGAGACATAGTAGCCTACTACTGTACATATGACACACATGCATCGATAAGGACAGGAGACATAGTAGCCTACTACTGTACATATGACACAGAATGCTCAGCCACACCAAGAATAACATTTTAAAAAAGTGTGTTTGAAATTATCAAGCCTGCCTACACAGAGTAGACAGAAATGGTGGCATCTTATAATGAGCATTAGTGAGCGCTTATTATAGAAGACTAAAATATAATTGCCGCTCACTAATGAAGACGTTCATAGGGTCGTTCACTATGAAGACAGGAATAGGAGAAGTGCTCCTTTAACCACTTGCTATTTTATACATTTTGTCATGTGTCAAAAATAGCAGATGTACAAGCTCACAACACGGTGTGCATTTTGAGCTTGTAGATCTGCTATTTTTGCATATAAAATGTGTTCTAGTCTAGAAATGGAACTCCAATAAAAGGACATATGAACTTGTGTACTCACATGATCTGTCCTCCAATTGTGGACTTGCCAGCGTCTGGAGGTGAAGGCAAATAGAGAGGAATTAACTAAAACACCAGTAAGAATGGAACAAGCCGCATCACAAGCTCTCTATTGAAAATGTATCAAATCTGTTGACTTGACGTACGTCAACGCATTTGGTGTGATGGTAGCATTAAATCAGGCTATAGTGGACAATAAATTGGGTCTGGGGACCACGGCAGGATTCCAAATGGTCCCTTAACGCAGTGGTTCTCAACCTTTTCAGGACGCGACCCCCCAAAATAATCACATTTAAACTGGGGATCCCCCGTACTTGGAATTGTAGAAGTTGAGGCATTTCATTTAGTTTGACAGTTCCACAGATACAATGGGAAAATAGCCGATCTACAAGCTCACAACGCCTCGCAACACGAGACGTTGTGAGCTTGTAGATCAGCTATTTTCAAAGATAATTACTAATATCATTTGACAATTTGGCCAATGTTTGACAGTTTTTATAGTATAGTTTGATGATTACTTTTGATAATGGTCATCTGGGGTACCCCTCCCCACCCCCCAAAAAAAAGAAAGAATAATGTGGGGGGTCCCAACCCACACTGCCTTGACGGGTCTGTGACTCAGAGCATACAAATGGAACCAAATGGAACCATTAACCATTTGGGTAACACTTCACTTAAAAAGGTTGCGTCTATAGTGCATTATAATCACATTTATAATGCATTATGATGCACTTATAAAGACATTATAGCAATAGTTATAGATGTTTATAATTATGCATAACAACTTATAACAAGGGTTATAAAGTATTATAACTTATATATAATGTATAAGTGCTGGTCATAATGCATTATAAACTCAGTGGAACTGAGTTATTATAACTACCAGGTACCATTTTACTTAAAGGTTGGGTCTATAATGCATTACAATGCACTTATAATGCTTCATAGCATAGCATGTTTATACTTATGCATAAGAACTTCTAACAAAGACACTTTATAACTGACTAAGTTATGTAGTTATAATGTGCTGTCCCATTGAGCTTATAATGCATTATGACCAGCACTTATATTATGTTATAAACATTGTAATAAGTTGTCATACATAATTATAAACATATATAACGAGTGTTATAATCCGTTATAAATGTGATTATAATGCATTATAGATGCAACCTTTAAGTAAAGTGTTACCACCATTTGTATACTCTCAGTTAGATAGATTCAGTGTAGATCCCAAAGATAAGTCATCATATCACGTGGAGGTCCAGTGTTTCCCCAATGATGGAGTTGTAAGCAGCAGTGGTGGATATGTATATAAAAAGGTTTTACATTCAAAATAAGAAATAAGGCGTGGACCGCCTCAAGGCATCCATCTTTGTGCAATATCATTAAGATGCTACTCCAAAATGTTTATTTTACAGAGGTTTCCTTGCATATTCCAACCAAATCACTACGTTTGATGTACTGCTACGTTTGATTTACACTTCATCATGCAACGGTGTTGCTTGCTTGACAAAAACAAATCTTTAAGGTATCCACACTTTGAACTGCTACAATATGTTGTAGAGCCGTTCTTTTTGGGAGGCGATGCAGCAGTCTAGTCGCAAGACTCTTTTTTTCCTTTGCCAAATGATAGGCCTAATCCTGATCAGCGCTAGTTTGCTTCATTGATGACATCTACTGGTGCTTGTTTTAATATGCCGAGGTAAGGTAAGCGTAAAGTGAATTGACCTGAATATGAAGCGATATGCAATAGCCCCAGAGAGAAAACACTCCCATTGACTAACATTGTAACGTAGCAACATTTATTACCAATTCCAACTAATCGTTTATTTGGAATCTGTTGCTGTTTGCTCACTGCTTATAGTAGTAACGTGTGTCATAACTCTTTCAATGCATCTACGGGGATATGAAACATCTGAAGCGTTAACGTAAAATATAACTTTAGTTTATAAAGACATCATATGGGGCCATCTTACATCGTTAACACATTGACCGCCAGGCCCGTAGCCTACGGGCCGATAAATCCAACCGTAAAGCGCCGATCCCGTAGCCTACGGGCTATGCGCCAACTGGTGCTTTTTCCTTTTTTTCAAAAAAAAAAAAAACTTTTTCCAATTTTCGATACGGCACATTTCATTGTAACACCACCGGAAGCGGAATTATTCGGGATCCGGTTTTGCCGATCCCGTCGGCCCCCGCTCTAATGACGAAACTGAAACCCCATTTTCTCCTTGTAGTTTTTTCTCTTCGGTGATCACTGTTTAACACATTGAGTGCCAGGGGTTTTTCAAAACAGGGTACCTCCAGTGCCTGGATTTTTAACAATTTTTGGACCTTTTTCAAGTAGTCACAAAACATTTTCAGCGATCACCGTCCTCACGGTGATACCCTCATTACACACATAGAGGTCTCGTACAATCCGGGGAAAAAGATTAAAAACATTCGGTAATCCGTTCCATAGTTGCAGCCAGTTGAAAATAGTCGAAAATACATCGTAAAAACAAAAAGTACACAGGAGCCGAGATATAGGCTTTTGAAGTCATAACTTAACAAGTAAGTGGATTGGAGTCTAAATCTTCGTAAAATCATATCTCCTGGTGCTGTGAAAAAAAAAAAAAAAAAAAATGATTTTTTTTTTAATTTTTCATATTTTTTCCCCAAAACGGCCATAACCGTTTTTGGCACACCTTGTTAGGATTATGAAAAACGGTCGGGGCCGTTTTTGGCACTCAATGTGTTAACATAAACCGTTCTAACTACAACATGGCGGCTCCGTTTGACACGTGTTTTTCACTGCTCGAACCAGGCAGATCTCCGCGATGTTTACAAACAGTGCACAGCTCAATTTTAAGGATTTTAACAAGGTCTATGGCGACGTGAAAAAAACAAAAAACAACAATAAAACGTTGGCACTGGTGAGTACATTATGAGATAAACCTCTGGCGGTCAATGTGTTAAAGATAAATACTCATAATTTACAGGAAAATTCAACAGCGGCGCTCAACTTTCAGCAGCAGTGACGCACCACTGTTGCATGCATAGAGGGGAAACACTGGGGTCCGTAGCCTATTGCATATCAAACTGGGGGTCCTTGAAATTAAAAGTGTTGAGAAGCAGTGGGATAAGATAAGTCACTCACCTACGTGTCCTATGAACACCACGTTGACGTGCTCCTTCTTGGGAGTGTCTGGTGGGATGGCCGCCACCTTGGGGATGATTGGCACTTCCTCCTCGTCCTCCATCACCTCCAGGGACGTCACCATGTCGTCCGTGGTCACCTCCGCCGTGCCCGGCACCCCGTCTCCACCAGACCCGCCTCCTGGCTCCGCCTCGTTTGGCTCTGTCCCTTTCTGGTCCCACGTCTCCTCTGTGCTCATCTCGGCGTCGCCGTTCTCCACCGGTGCTGGAAAAGCAGGGTTACAGAATTTACAATTTAGACCAGGGGTATCCAACAGGGGGTCCTCAAGAGTTACTACAGGGGGGTCCGCCAAATCATTGTGTGATTGGAAATTCTTCTTTACATTAACCACTTGAACCCTACCATCCCTATTCTGGGGGGGACGCAACCAGACCAGTATTGGTTGGGTAGCTTGTCAATCAAGAACGGGGGTGGGGAATGAATGCTATTGGTTGTGTAGCTTGTCAATCAAATCATCCCGCCCCTCCTAGAGCATAGCCTTTATCGTCAATTTTACAATAAAATGGTACCATAATTTCCCAAAACGCATATCATGATGATTGAAAGGAGACTTTAAACTAGTGACTGGAAGCATATAGTAAAACAGCGAAACTACAGGCCATTCATATGTACTGTCACTTCTCTTCCTTATTCGAGTCAACTTCAAAGCAGGAAGCTGGGCCCTTGGTGTAAACAAACAAAAACCTTAATTTACTGAACACTGATGATGTTGCTCCCAAACAAGTCTATGAAGCCATCTATGAAATCTATAAAATGTATTAATCTGCAACACAATATGTAGTGGGGGTCCCTGCTTCATCCCTCTCTCAACTAAGGGGTCCTTGGCTTGAAAAACGTTGAAGACCCCTGATTTAGGCAGTTAGCAGACACTCTTATCCAGAGTGACTTACAATAAGTAAGGTAAACACATACATAGAAGGCAGAGAGACGGTGTAGTGCCTCAAACAACTAGGATTCACAGGTAAACCAGGAACCTAGCATCAGTCTAAACATCATACGATCAAAATAACCTATAAAATATGTAGATTGAAAATGAAACCGGTAAACCCAGTAATAACATGCTAAATAACTTATCTAAATTACAATTGTGGTCAGGAAAAAAACAAGCCTACTAACAAAAGCATGAGAGCGAATGACAAAGATATGTCTGTAAGGCAGCCTTGATTGACTCTAGGACATGATGCATAAGGCTGTCACTATCATGAAATTGTACTAGTTTTGCCATTTTAGAACAGATATAAAATTTCACTTATAACTATTGAACCAATGAAAAGCATCAACAAGATCAAAGATAAAATAATAACTACATTGGATCACAGGTTCTTTCAATTTCCTGAAAAGTAACCATTTTGGACAAGAGGTTTCAACCCCACAGTGACAAAATGCTGAGCTGCTAGAAAAGGCAGCAGCAATGCCAGTGGATGTGACCGACACTATGGATGAACTGAGCCATGCACACACAGCCCAGACAAGGTGAAGGGGGGCCAACTTCCCAGTGATGCTGTGTAGGGAGAAGCGCGTCATCCAGAGAAAGGCAGCGCTATGACGCTATTCTCTGGGGAACAGTACTTTACCCCACACTTTATGTGTGACGTGGTACGGGTACAGACGTCAAAAAGGTGACAAACTAGGTGCAGCAGTATTTATGTATCCTAGCACATCAGTTTCACTCTGGACCTCATATAAACGCTGACATTCTTAAAGGTATACGGGGGAGTTCAGAGGTAAATAAACACCAGCAGTACTTTTCCCCGACCACCAGGGGGTGACGCAGGAGGGAGTTCCATAGCGAGGTACTTTTTGAAAGGATGGTGCCCGAAAACAGGTTGCTTTATTGGGATACAATATGCGGAAATTCCCGCCCTGCTGGTTCTCTGAATTTTTATTTTTAAATAGGCTCTTTCATGATAAATTGACCACATATATGAAGTTAAACAACTAAATTCTATCCACACGCTATCTTAAAAGTAAATTCTGTGCCTCAAAAACAAAGTTTGAGAGCGTTTTAAAACCGAAAGTAAACGTTCATACGGACACGGACGCGCACATGCGTGCGTTAATTTACGTCCCGGACATAAACATAGAACACATAAACATTAGGGAAAATACGGATTTCAGAAGGAGGACTGTGTTTCAATAAAGGAAAACACCCCAGCATCATTATATAGTGGCTGATAGAGGGGAAAAAATGCAAAATATATATATATATATATATTTTAAATTTAGGCTTAATGTTCCCTACAATACCTTTAAGTAAAAACCAGCCAGACTAAGGTCCATTCTGGAGTTGTTTTACTTTGTTAATAGGCCCCAGCAGTTAGATGGCCTTTTTATCCTTCCTTCATTTTGTAGAATGCGTAAAACTTTAAGTTGCTGATTCATGTTTAGTCTCCAATTACTTAAAAGTCCTTTAATTAAAATGGCTAAGATTTAGCTTAAGAATGTGCCTTGGTTATTGATTCACAGGAACAACAATTTGCCAAGTTGCCGCGGTATTATTTATTTTGTATTAATTATTTAAATAACTATTGGCAGTCATAATTCTGTGTTCAGCTTATATGACCTGTAATTCAGTGACGATGGTGAAAGAAAAGAACAAAACATGCTCAGCAAATTAGTACCTTGCCTAAGGTATGATGACCATTGACCCACTGAGTTCTGTGAATGTACTTGTATGGCTACACTTTTTCCCACATTTTATACTTTACACTGAAAAATTGCCAATCTACAAGGTCACAACGCAAAACGCTGAAACACATTGATCTTCAATGGCATCATAAAATGTTTGTCCTCACAATTAATAACACAAGTGTTTGTGTGCGTGTGGGGTTAATTCAGCAAAAGCAGCACCACATACACAATATAAGAAGAACAACCCCTGTCCCACCCAATGACGAGTCATTGGGTGTCATATGTTCATATGTTCTTACAAACAGATCTGTTCAGCACCAGTTCAGGGTGTTTTTTATAAACTTCTGAACTTGAGATGCTTGCTCTATCCACAACCACTGCAGTTAATCGATTATCTATAGCGATCTACAGGTAGCTGCTGACTTAACTTTAACTTTCTGCCGTCTTGCTAACCTACCCCTCTCCTTCTCCCGCCTGGCTGGCATGCTTTTTTGTTACCTCTCCCTCTTCTGTCCCCATTCCAGTGACACATCAACACCAGTGACAGTATCAATAGATGGGAGTACAAAATAAAATATGCTTGTTTTATTCTTAATTGCCCGCATTAAGGCACGAGGTCGACACGTCGAGTCGTGAGGTTGCAGATCGGCTATTTTCGGTGTGAAAACACACGTACCCAAGTTAAAAACAACCCTTCATGCCAAGACACATCACTACAGACACCCTAGCAGAACAGTACATGGGGCAAAACAGCATGGTGCGGCTGTGTGGAGCAGACCTGTCTGGCTAACCAGATGATCAAATAACGAATCACAGAGAAAAAAAAAATATTGAAGATGTTTAGTCTTTAGTCAGGTGTTTTTTTAAGGGGGGTCTGGGGACTCACAGGGGTCCTTGAGGGGGTTCCAGGGGTCCTCAGCTAAATCAGTTAATATAGCATCATAGTCATTTAAACCTCTTCAGCCCTATATACACACACACATCGGCTATTTGAAAATAGGCGATCTACAAGCTCAAAACGTGAGACACGTTTACAGATGGGGGTCTGTAGCCAAATACATGTTAATTTAGGGGTCCTTGAAATGGAAACGTTTGAGAACCACTGCTCAACCACTTTAACTCTCTGAAATAAAATAAAATACAAAAAGGTTATCCTTTTTGTCAGGGCTGGTATAGTAGACTTTACGACATTAAAACAGGAAGGAGTGGCTTGGTTTAGGTGCTCATTGAGGAGATTGTCGCTGTCGGGTGGAAAACCTTGCATGTCCAAAACTGTTACTTTTCAGGAAACAGAAACAACATCATGTGTTCGAATGTAGTTATATAATTTAGTCAAAAGCTCTTGTTAATATTTTTCATTGGTTCAACACAAAACAAGACAAACACAAGAACTCAATAGCTAAAAAAGCCATACAATACGCTGTGACCTTGTAGTTCTGCCATCTTCGATAGATTTGTGCGCTACTCCTGAAGTAGGGCATTAATTTACTAAACAAACAAAAAACAAGTTGAAATATAGCTGCAAGCAGCGATAATACAGGGCCAGAGAGAGAGAGAGAGAGAGAGAGACATGGAAACTGGAGGGGGAGAGAGAGAGAGAGAGAGAGCGAGAGAGCGAGAGAGCGAGAGAGAGAGAGAGAGAGAGAGAGAGAGAGAGAAACGGAATAGATTGGAGAGAAAGAGAGGGAGAGAGACAGACAGACATGGAAACGGAATAGATTGGAGAGAGAGAGAGAGAGCCATGGAAACGGAATAGATTGAAGAGAGACATGGAAACGGAATAGATTGATGAGAGAGAGAGATGGAAACAGAATGGATTGATTGGACATCTCAACCTGTTGCCATTAACAGGAATCGAACTCTCAACCTTCGGACAAATAGGCTGCAACACTAGCTATAGTGCTATAGCTTTGTCCAGGCTGATGTTGTCTGTTGAAGATCATAAACTCTTGCATTCTGTCATGAACCAAGCCAACACTAAGACCACTCGTTCACAAACCATTTACCAATAGAGAAATTGTATGTCTCCTCGCAACCGAAAACAGTGAAAGCAGCCGATCTACAAGCTCAGAAACACGTTGCTATCTGAAAAGTTTTGAGATTGTAGATCGGCTATTTTCAGAATGAAGTATGTCATACATTGAAAAAACGCACTCTCAAATGAGCATTTCAGGTTATCTTAACCATTTGCACATGTATTCATTGATACAGTCATGTTGTTTGCAATTCAACTTAAATGAAGTCTGCATCAAGTGAGGCTTGAACTGGCGACATTGAGATTGTGAGGCACTTATTTAAGGGAGACGCCATTGGACCAACAGACAGGAGATCACACAGATGATACAGTTTCACGCAAATAGCTGAAAAATCCTGGGTTTAAGTGTTTTTCAAACTGTTCAAAATTGCGGACAATCTAAGGGCAGAGCTTACTGGTCAAAGCGATAGATGTGTTCCTCATGAGTTCAGCTATGGCCGCCCCTGAGAGAGAGAGAGAAGAGAAAGAGAGAGAAAGAGAAAGAGAAAGAGAAAGAGAGAGAGAGAGAGAGAGAGAGAGAGAGAGAGAGAGAGAGAGAGAGAGAGAGAGAGAGAGAGAGAGAGAGAGAGATGGAAACGGAATAGATTGAAGATAGAAACGGAATAGATTGAAGAGAGAGAGAGACATGGAAACGGAATAGATTGAAGAGAAAGACATGGAAACGGAATAGATTGAAGAGAGAGAGAGCCATGGAAACGGAATAGATTGAGTCATGTTTTTTGCAATTCATGCGGTCATGATGCACTTAGGTAGCTGCAACACTGCCTATAGTGCTATAGCTTTGTCCAGGCTGATATTGTCTGTTGAGGATCACAAACTCTTGCCTTCTGTCATGACCCAAGCCCCTGTTTCACTAACACTAAGATCACTCGTTCACAAACCATTTACCAATGAAGAAATTGTACATCTCCTCAGAACCAAAACTAGTGAAAGTAGCCGATCTACAAGCTCACAAACCATTAAAAGTTGTCAGATTGTACATCGGCTATTTTCACAATGAAGTATGTTATACATTGAAAACACATACTCTCATTGCTATTTGAAAAGTTGTGAGATTGTAGATCAGCTATTTTCACAATGAAGTATGTAAAAGACACTCAATTAAGTATTTCATGTTATCTTTAACAATTGCAGATGTATTCATTGATAGTCATGTTGTGTGAAATGCAACTTAGATGAAGTCTGCACCAAGTGAGGCTTGAACCTGTGACCTTCAGGTTGTGAGACATACACTTAAGCGGGAAGCTATTGCACCAACAGACAATCCTCTGAAAAAAGAGATCACACTGATCATACAGTTTCACGCAAATAGCGGAAAAATCCTGGGTTTAAGTGTTTTTCAAACTGCTTAAGATTGCGGACAATCTAAGGGCGGTGCTTACTGGTCAACGTGATAGATGTGTTTGTCATTAGTCAAGGCACATGTGTAAGCAGGTCTAATGGCTGTCGGCCAAACGAGGCATGACTTTTGCCTGTTTAAAGTTTCAATTTTCAAAAAATTGCTATAGCGCCCCCGTTTGACCAATTGGAGTAAGATTGGTTTCAGTGATATTTGGAATGGCCCTTTACATTTCTGCAAAGTTTCAAAGAATGGTAAGTCTGCATGTATGTGTTAGGGGCAGATGAATAATTGTCATAAAACTGCAATATTCATTGGCTCATTAAAGCTTCATTTTTTCACTTATGGAAAATCTTTTGCAAACGTTTGTCGGCATAGGTCCAAAGTTCATGTGTAAAACGTTTCGTGCAGATTGCTCAAAAATCCCAGGAGATAGGTTTTAACTGCTTTTCATATAATTCGAAATGGTGGGAGATCTAAAGGTCAGAGGTCAAAAGTCAAACAGTGAAAGTTGTTAGGCATGAGGAGACGCATGTGTGCATCGAAGTTTCATGGCTGTAGGTCAAACAGGGCATGAGTTGTACCTGTTCAAAGTTGGCATTTTCAACTGAGTGCTATAGCGCCACCTTTTGACGAAAGATTGTGAGAATTATTTCTTGATAGTTTTTCATGACCATCTACCATATGGCCGAGTTTCGTAAAAAGCGTATGCACGGTTCAGCCAGAACTGGCAAAAACGGCAGAAGAAGAAGAAGAAGAAATGGAATACTGCCAATACTAAAACAGGTACAGAGCTGAGAGCTCTGTCCCTGTAAATATGGAGATACAAGGTTTCTGACCGACAGCAATGATTATGGATCTATTGACCTAAATAGATGAAGGAAGTGAGGCAAGTAGATAAAAGCTGCATTTCTCAAACAGTTGCTGTGACACAAACATGGATCATGCGACATTCTCCCAGGGTCACAGGCAATAAACAAATGAGACAGAGGAACACGGCCTTATCTAGTATCGTCACAGCGGTCACTTTTACTGGTGGAATACCAGCATTTCACACATAGGTTTTTACTTGGGCAAGCTGCCCATATACGTGTACATTAACCCATTAAGACCGTGAACGCATGATCTTGTATATCTGCCTCTTTCTTTTTTTTTTTAAATCATGACTTGGGCAAGCTGCCCATATACGTGTACATTAACCCATTAAGACCGGGAACGCATGATCTCGATCTGCTTTTTTTTTTAAATCATGAAAATGTGTGCAAATCTTTGAATATGTTTTTTAAGCGAACATTTTTAACTGAAATCTTTGCCTCTGGGGATTCTACAAATGTCTTTTAAATACTTTAAAAATACTACTATTTCTTTAGAAAAAGAAACATATGTTGTTCAATTTTTTTTTATTTCAAGGACCCCCAAAATGATATGTATTATGCCGCAGACCCCCCATCTCAAAATATGTTGTTCCAGGGACATCTAGCATTTTTTTAGTTTCATTTTTGAAAGCAGGGATAATAATAAATAATGATATATTGGTTAATAAGATTGAGTGAATAGTTTTGAAACTACAGCTTATAGAACTGAAGTCAGCTGGAACCGGCTGGAACCAGTGGCCCAGGAGGACAAACGGATACATTTTCACAACAGTTCAACAAAATATGATTGTTAATACATCTTTATTTGAGATTTAAATTAGACACAAGCCAACAGACTAGTGACACCTTTCATATCAATCACTAGTCTGTTGGCTATATCGGGTAGGGCTATATCGAGTAGAAATAGCGGATTTTACCGCGACTTTGCGATGTTTGGATGGAAACTGAGGATTTGGTTAGCAATGCTAGCAAATGCTAGCTCTAACCTTATATTTTACGACATGTTTATGCATTTATTTCATATTTACATGTCGATTTAAGCTCTGAAAATTTCTGTCCGACATACTCTTGTATGAGAAGAGTCTAACTGGGCTATAAATTCATTTTGGATGAAAAAATATATGTATTGCAAAAGAAAAGTTTTTCTGCTTTCCTGAATGGGCACCAGCGAGATGACTGTCCTCTAATCAAAAACGGTCACATATATTCAAAGATCTGCACAAATGTTCACGATTTTCCAAAATAGCAGATCTACAAGCTCATAGTGCGGCACTGTGAGCTTGTATCTGCTATTTTTGAATAGCTAAAGTATAAAATAATGGTTTAAGTGGTTACACTTAAATGCGTTCCCGTTTTGAATGGGTTAACAGCTGCCAAAGTATATTTGGAGAACCAAAACATTATTTCCTATCAGTCTGAGAAAACGCCATCTGCGATAGACTAACTGGTGTATAATCTCTCCTTGCTGCTCTAGCCCTGTTGCCCGTTTGTTCTGCTGTAGTGATACGAGTCTACTTCATCACTGGTTCTCAAAACGTTTCATGTATTTGGCCGATACAAAGTTTCCCAATATTCGAAGACTTTTTGAAAATAGCAGATCTACAACCTCACGTGTTGTTAAAGATGGGACGATATGAAAATGACATGTCACGATTATTATGGCAAAATAATTGCGATTAACGATATTATCGCAATAATCAAAATATGCTTCAAACTTAAAATGCCACTTTTGTTAACCACTTTAACACACAGCATCCCTATTCCGGGGGCATTGTTTGGCCAAAATAGCTGATCCACAAGCTCACAGTGCGTTGCGAGCTTGTAGATCTGTTATTTTTTGCCAAATCGATTTGTGTAGAGTGAAATAAGAGCTTTTTACATGTCCATTTTATCAAGTACACTCTGTACTTGATATTGGTTTATTGGTACTGAATTTGCAGCTCAACAAAAGCTAATTCATTCCAGTGTATGACGGAGGACAATTTCACCATTAAAATCTCTGCGATATGATTGTGAGCGGTGTTTTATCACGCTAAACGATAATAACGATTATCGTCCCATCACTACATGGTGATCTTGTAGATGTGGCTGTTTTCAAACAGTCTGCGTATATGGGCTTAGGGTCTGCAGAGAAGAAGTTCTCTGGCATTACACTACAGACAGTCCATGCTTCATTACAAGCATGGACCAAAAAACAAGGCCTGCATTTTGCTATGGAATGGGCACTGGGCATACTTTTACTGATTCTCTCTCACACACACATAATTGTGCTAAATTAATAAGTCCTGTTTTCCATAATAGTGGATGAGTCCACGGACACAAGTAGTAACACAGTAAACAACTCATGTAAGGGCTTTTTTCCCCTTCTTTAGAGAATCCCTAACCAAATGAACACTGGCAACCTTCTGGGCATGTCATAATAGGCGGAAATAGATGTACATTCGTCGAAAATAGAACTACAAGCTACAATCCATTTTCACTATTGACATGCAATTAAATATATAGGGCTTAAATTGAATATGAGATGGACAATGTTAGATCTTTAGTTAAACTTGCATGTAGTGTACACCCCCCCCCCCCCCCTCCCAACCAACACACCACCCAAAAGTGTATAAATCCCCCCTATGTGAAGCATTTAACTCATTAACTGCCATGGTCAAATTAATTCGTCAAATCTGCTATGGCCCAGCCTGCCAAGGACGAGTTGAGAAAAAAAAGATTTTTTTTCCACACAGAACCAGAGATAACGCGATCCGAAGATGTGCTGCTCAATTCACTCCCTGGTTAACTTATTGCTTAAAAATGCTCTATCTTGGCTCCTGTGTACTTTTTTTTTACACTATATATTTTTGGCAAAACATGCCATTTTCAACTTGCCACAACTATGGCAACTAACGGATTACGCTATCGGATAATTTCCTCCCCCCATTCTACGAGACCATTTTTCAAAGGATGATAAAAATCACTTGTTTTCGCTCGCGGCAGCCTAACACTATTACACTATTACTCTGGCAGTTAAATAGTTAAGGTGGGAATCCCCTCATTTCAAAATAATTATTTCATGTCCTGACATGAAGTGTGAGATCCACATGGGAGCCACAGCGTTCCTGTGTGAATCCTGAGATCCACATGATTCCTTTTTGGTCATTTGTCACATGTAGTAGTTTCTGTGCCAGCTGGTCATGATGACCGTGTGTGTCATACACATCGTTAGCCCCTTTTACACAGCATGTACAAGACCAGAATGTTGCACCAGTCACAGACCCGCTTCAACATTTGTATAAAAGGATCAGCAGACATGGCGGAACAAAGGTGTGGCGTCTAAGCTCCGGGCACCATTCTGCCTCCAACCGCTCCCTGCTTCTTTAAGTTCTTCTCCAACATACTGCATTTCCAATCACACAAACCCATCGCTCGCATTAATCCACTATTGTAATGTTACGCATCAACATGTTCTCTCCCTCCCTCACATGCACACAGCTGTCGTTTAGGCGTAGTAACATAGTTAAATCAATTACTCTAAATGAATAGCTCTAATGTAAATACATGAACATATTTTTAGTCTATATTTTGTGGAAAATGAGTAGGCTTTCGTAATGTATAAAATCTACCAACAGCCAGGGGTGTGAATCTTCTGGTAGCGCAAGATTCGATTTTGATTCTTGTCATCACGATTCAATTCAAAATGCATTCGACCAATATCAGTTGGCTTACTTTAACATTGGGCTAACATTAACTTAATTCACAACCTCATCTTTCCACATCCCCCAGTCTGTTTACCTTTGCAAAGACCGTCCTCACTTGAGGAACCAGTCAGACGGGATGAGGAGGAGGGGCAATGAGAGGGTTCCAATCAAGTGTGGGTCCTGTGAGTGTGAATTACTAATCACATCACAGACCCTCCCACATCACCAGCCTTCCCACACAGAAACTCCAGCCTATATGTGTTCACTAGGAAGTAGCCTATCGGGTCTAAGCTATCATTCCGGTGCATGGGATGTGCAAGGACTATACTATATTTATATTACTATATGTACTATATGTATGGGATGTACTATATCCTGAACATCAGCTGAAAGCACTAACTTGCATCCAAGTTGACTTGATAATATAAACATATAAAAGTGATTTCCCAGCTAATCTCTTAGTTACAACATTGTCTTGTAGTTTGGTCATTGAGGAGAGCTCTAAGGATCAGAACACCACGCATGGTTATCTTCCACACAGTGCCATGCTGACATACAGAGGGAGAGGGAAAGAATGAGTGACAGAGAGAGACAGATATACATAAGTGCCTCCAAACGATTCAATGAGGACAGAGCTTGGTTGTATTTCTCCCTGCTCACATTTTAGCAGCAACTGTGCGTGAACAGCCCACTAGCAGACAAACGAATTGTTGCGCAACAACTATGGAAGCTCGGACGGCAAGTCAGGATTACCGGAAGAAGAAAATATATGTGTTTGTTATTGATTGTGTGGAAATTGTGAATTGTTTCAGAATCATAGAAAATAGGAATGGCCTTTTTTCTTTTTCTTTTTATGAATCAATGCCGGGCGGCTTTGTTTGATTATGTGTAAAAAAAAGCAAAGGTGCCATAAACAACACATCTTTTCAGCACTATTTCAGGATCCTTGTGTACAAATGGCAGCAGATTAATATGCAAGCATAATGAGAGCCCTGCAATGGCCATGATGGTGAACTCTGCATTACCGGTGTCAAAGATGTTATGGGCATGAATGGTTAATCAATAATGTTTGGGTTTTTTTATCCCGCGATTTTGTAACCCTTTTTTCACCCGGTGCCAATTATCTAAGTGATCCTGGGCGCTACACTCCCCTCACCAGCTTAGGGAGCCCAGGGCCGACCTCATGCCTCCTTCAATGCATGAGAGCCAACTGACCTTCTTATCACCCGATAGGGGGGAGTTTCACCGGGTAGGACGTAGCGCGTGGAAGCAAACCCTAGCATCATTATTCTGGAGATCTGAACATGTCATAAGTCACCGGCTTCGAATGCTATCAATGCATTGAATGGGAGATTATCACGTTTTATCAGACGTTTGAATGGGCCAGTAGGCGACGAGTAGGCACGATTTAAACCTACCCGCGATTTGTCAGACCATTCATGGGGCGTAATCAGGAGCTACTGACCTACTCGGAGGCGGAGCAGTCCCCACAACATTATTTACGATTCTGTGCCTATAGGTACATAACTCGAACGGCGCCGAGTAGGCACAGGCGAACGTCACACCGTTCAGGACGGCAACTCAGTCGCCTTAGCTCCCTCGGTGGTCCTTCACTGGGTGACAGTTCGCCTGTGAGTGCGCGCCTCCGTCATGGTCCGAAACCAAAACCAAAACTGAACTATTTAAGTCATCTCCGTTGGTAGGTCAGTATGTCTTGATAACACCCAATGAATGGTCTGATAAATCGCGGGTGGGTCACTATGTCGCCTATTTCGCCCATTCAATGGTCTAATAAGAGGTGATAATTTCCCATTCAATGCATTGATAGCATCCGAATCAGGTGCATAAGTGAACATTGAATCAAATTTGATGTTTGGTGAAAATAGGCCAACTTTAGAGGGAAAAGCAGATGTACAATCTCTGCTTGTAGATCTCATTTTTTTGCATATATATAGGGTGTGGTGCTTTAAGAAGCACTTGCCTAATGGCTAAATATATGATTATTTTACCTTCGCGGCATTAGGCACATGTACGTAACAGTAGTGTGTGTGTGGGTACTTCATTGTACAATGGTGTTGCATGCCAAAAAGGTGGGTGTACGACAGAGCATAAATTAAGCATAATAGCACAGCAGAGAACCTTACTACTGTCTATACATACCAGGTGTTTCTGAGAGCTCCATAGTGGCTACCGATTCAACAGCAACTGAAAAGGAGGAGAAACGGGTTATTTTGTTTGTTTAACTCAAACATCCCTTTGTGATATTTATTAACAACTGGTAACTGTGCACAAATTATGCAAATTACGAGTCACCGAGATGCAAAGCTGACTGTTACTTCTCAGTGATGGAATATGGTTTCCAATAGTTTTCTGTACATAGGTAGAGAGGTTATTGCGATCTGTTCTTGTGTGTTGACCTCTAGAGCCTCGAAATTAGTAAATGTTTTGTCTGCTGAATCTAGCATTACCTCGTGGCTGTATTGTGGAGTCTAAGATTATCAGGATATTAAAAGATCCAGTACTCCACAGGAAGCACTGACGTGTTCTAATGCCTTCCAACTAGTCCAACTTATGTAAAATATTTTTTTTGCATTTTTTGTTAGGCTTCATTTTCTATTTCAACAGAAACCGTAGTCTCACAAACATAAACTTCGGTACCCAGAAAGCAGGCATGTATGCATGTTACCTAAACTCAACGTTCATTGACCACTTACAACCTCTATACTTTGAAAAAAGACTGAACTAAGTACAGTTGCAACTCAGGTCCGTTTTACTCTCTACACCAGATCTCTTAAAAATAGCCGATATCGGCTATTTTTTTGCAAATGTTCCAACAAAATGTGAATGCTGGGTTTCAAGTGGTCAACAACTAGCGATGGGATGATAAGCGTTATTGTAATTTATTGCGATAAAAAAACGCTCACAATAATCACAGAGATTTTAACATCGTGAAAGTGTCCGTAATACACTGGACCAGAGTTGGCCCTGTACTTGGAGCGCTTTTTTCCGTCAACCCCAAATTTCTGCAATTTTTGCCAATGTTCCCCCCAGAATATGGATGATGGTGCTAGTGATTAACAAAAATGTCATTTTCATAGAATTAGCATATTTTCATTATCGCGATAATATCGCTAATCGCAATTATTTTGGCCACAATAATCGTGACTTTCGGGATTTTTATCAGCACTGACGCACAGAAGGGACAACAGTGGTGGGGCTTTAACGCCAAACTCAGAAAGTGCACGATTCAGCCAGCGAACTATCTGGCTTCAACAGCGTTATGAACATGTAGCTCAATACAGTGGTTCTCAAAATGGGGTCTGGTGACCCACTGGGGTCCTAGGGGGGTCCAGGAGGTCCCCAGCCAACTGAGTGAGTTAATGTAGATCACTCAAATCACTTTAAATTGCTATTCTAACAATGCAATGTCCCCACTATGAATCAATTTCCCCAAGTCTAATTATGACATTAGACTACAGGTTCTCAACGTCGGTATGGGGACGACCAGGGGTCCAAATGGACCCTTACACGAGTCTGTAACGGTGTCAAATGTTCCATTTGTACACTCTCAGGAGTTAAAGAAACACTGAGGATTTTACAGTGTATATTGTATCACATTGGGGTTTGTGGCCTAATGCATATCAAACGGAGGATCTTTGAAATGAAAAACGTTGACAAATACTATAATTAGACAACTTAATGTACTTTAGACCAAAACATATTCATTCACGGTGAAAGTTATTTAAAACGGGGGTCCGTGGCCTAATCAAAGTATATCTGGGGGGGGGGGGGGGTTACACGTGAGTAGTTGAAGGATGACGCTCGCCGGGTGCAAGTTCCAGGCCGGACGCGTCAGCTAAAGTTGTTGGTAGACAAAACAAGCTAAAGCTGGCAGACGCTTTTCTTATTATTATTATTATTATTATTAAGGGCTTTCCTATCGGGTTGGTGGTCGCGTTAGTAGCCTACAACGAGCAACACCACCACGTTGTTGGTTGCCCGTTGTCGGCGAGCGAAGCCATCGTGGCGACGTGACAGTGGCCGCGAGTGCAAAGGGACGCGTGTCTTTTTCTTTCCCCCACACATATCTACGGGGAGGCACCTACCGGGGTGAGCTAGCTTATGTTAGCATGCTAACCAGTGTTGCCATGTCAGCTTATTATAAGCGACTTTGGGCTTATTTTTCTGATAAGTTGCTTCTAAATATTGGTTACTTGCGGGTTGCGTTTTTTTTGGGGGGGCTTGCTTTACTAAATGTTTAAAACAGTGGTTCTCAAACATTTTCCTGTCAAGGATCCCCAAAATGTATTTGGTCCACGGACCACCCCTCGTCTAAAAGTACTTCGTGACCCCTGTACCAGAGTAGTTAAAATGTTTCACAAAAAAAATATTCAAAATGTTTCCCTTTTTTTCCAGAATCTTTTTTGATTCTGCTGTGAGCAGATCTACAAGCTGTGAGCTTGTAGACGTTGCTAGTTGCCTAGACCTAGTTGCTTGTTTCTCTTTTTTTGGGGGGCTTGTTTCTAAAGTGTATTTGCTTATTTTGAGCCGGCTATGTAATGTTGTTTCAACAGTACTTCTCAAACATTTACATATCAAGGACCCCCAAATTAATATGCAGATGTGTCTGCAGAGTCAGACCCCCATCTGAAAACATTGTATTAATGATTAAAACATTCACATTTTCTTCAAGATGTGTTTTGATCTGCAAACTTGTAGATTGTCTATTTTCAAATAGCCGATGTATAGGTTAAAAGGGCTCATGTGGCTCTCTAACTTTTTAATGTCAAGGACCCCCAAAATGATATACATTGGCCGCGGAGCCCCATCTCAAAAGAAAATATTTTGTTCCAGTGACTCCCAAAGCAAAGATTTGAGTTACAAATGTTCGCCTTAAAAATATATATATTCAGAGCTTTGAGTGCCACGCTATGAGCTTGTATAACTGCTATTTTTCAATAGAAAAAGTACAAAAGGTTAAAGTGGTTAAAATGATTGTGATGCTATATTAACACATTTTGCTGGGGAATCCCTGGGACCCCACTTTGAGAACCAAACCAGCACTATAGTCACTTCCTTTGGGCTTGTTTTCATAGACACAGTTGCTCATTTCTCTCCTAATATCTGGCAACGCTGATGCTAACTGCTAAGCTAAGGTGTTAGCGCCCCCCCCCCCCCCCGCCTCCCCGGCTGTCAACGTGACCGACTCCTCGCCCCGAGAGAAACCGGCTCCAACTCACCGCCGACGGGGGACTCGTCTCCTCCCCGGTTGTTTGTGTCCGACGACGCCGGCGCCGCGTCTTTGTCGTTGCTGCTGTTTGTCGGCGGTGTGAGGAAGGAGGAGAAGGCCGGCACGAACTCCACGGCGTCGACGTTGGGGACGAACGGCTTGGCGTTGACGTTGAGCGCCGTGATGGCGTTCTCCAGCAGCCGCTGTTCCCCGGCGGCAGCGGCGGCGGCCTCGGCCGCGTCGTCCTCCTGCTCCCAGGAGTCAGGGGCAGTGTCTCTTGGGTCCATTTTTGTGGAGGGGTTCTTCGTGTGACTTCTTCACTTGTTCAAAAAAGGCTACGCAGTTTCTTCTAACGGGTAAAACAAAACAAAAAGAAGCAGTTGAAACCCGCCCGGAACCCGCACGCGACGTTACGATTTTTTACGAGGTCGTCGAACCCCTTAAAAAAAAGCGGAATGGAACTTTCTACACCAACTCTTCGAACGTCTTTGAAGTGGGAATGTATAAAAAAAAAAGCAGCCGGTTCGGTTAGTTGTTCTGTGTGACGGGTAAACGTTGGACGTCGCTCCCAGAGACAGTCCAGCTCCGTCCGTCCTACCCTACCTACCTACCGCGTGAGAGCTGACTCTGCTCTACGTACGTCCTGGGTTCATTGACGGCCGCCGAATTGCACCCTGGGGAATGTAGTTTCATGGCAGTCTCCGTCACGTTCCAAAAAGGTGACAGAGACTGCCGTAAAACGACATTTCCCGACGGCCGGTCAAAACACGCCTGGAAGAAGTGCACCTTGGGATGTGTAGTGGTCATGATGAAGCCGGTGCCGAACCGAGACTGTACATAACACTACATTTCCCTACACCCGACCAAAAAAGAGAGGCTACGTCAACGGTTCCTGACCTTTTGAGGAACTAACTACTGTACATCCATGCCGCACATTCAACACATTTTGTTGTCATCATCATGTGTATATTCTCAAAAAGTAAACTGTCCTACCAAGGATTATAAGCTTTGTTTTAAATCCATTAAATGCTAAAGCAATCAAATTAATTTGCATTATAATTTTGTATGTATTGTCATTGTGTGTGTGTGTGTGTGTGTGTGTGTGTGTGTGTGTGTGTGTGTGTGCGCGTATGTGCGTGCGTGCATGCATGCATATATATATATATATATATATATATATATATATATATATATATATATATATATATATATATATATATATATATATATATATATATATATATATATATATTACATATATATATATATATATATATATATATATTACATATATATATATATATATATATATATATATATATATATATTATATATATATATATATATATATATATTATATATATATATATATATATATATATATATATATATGTATATATATATATATATATATATATATATATATATATATATATGTATATATATATATATATATATATATATATATATATATATATATATATATATATATATGTATATGTATATGTGTATATATATATATATATATATATATATATATATGTATATGTATATATATATATATATATATATATATATATATATATATATATATATATATATATATATATATGTATATGTATATTAAACTGAGGGAGACATTGCAGAACTTATCAAGTGCAAAATATATACTTAAGCCTATACAATGAAACTATATATTGATAATATATTTGAGCGACTGGTCCTTCAGCACCTGAAACCACAGCTGAGCTGACCTTGACTGCAGTTTGATTTTGGCGTACACCAGTGGTTCTCAAAGTGAGGTCCGGGGACCCCCAGGAGGTCATCGAAGAGGTTCAAGGAGGTCCCCATGCTAAATGATTGATAATAAGGAACTAAATGGACCCTTATGGGTTTGTAACTATAAGAGTGACCAAATGGACCCCATTTGGTTCCATTTGTACACAATCCGAGTTATGGGGGTCTGTGGCCTAATGCATACCAAAATGGGGTTCCTTGAAATGAAAAGGTTTGAGAACCACGGGGTAGAAGATGGATGCCATCACCTACCTGCTAAACAAAGCCTATACTCATTTGGGTATCAGGGGCAACAGCATAAAGGTACAGTAGCTCTCCACCAAACAGAGTAGTACATTTTTATTTAGCGAATGCAAAATCCTTTAGCCAAGCAGTTGCCTCCTGGTCTGCTGTATGGAGGATGACTAATCCTCCTTTCAGTCTTTGGAGAGGACAAACTTCTATGATGTGCTCCATAGTTTGCTCCTCTCCACAAGCACATAGTGGGGCTTGGGCTACTGCCCCATTTGTGAAGGCTGGCCAAGCAGGGGCCATGTCCAGTCCTGAATCGATTGAGTGTCGACCACTGTCTGCTTGGGAGGTTGGTGCCAGGGACCTGTTGGTTGGGGTCTGACACCAGATGTTTGTTTGGGACCTCCTTGGACTCCGAGGACTCCAAGCCTCCAAGCCTCCAATCAGCTTGGAGGACTCCAAGCTGATTGGATGGTGAAGACAATGGAGGACAATGGATTAGCGTTCACGCCGCGTCCTCCGTCAGTACCCAGGCCCGCTCGGGGAAACTAATGATCCTTCCAGCAGACTAAATTCTAAGAGACGACGCCTGAGAGCCAAGTCAAAGAATCCTAGTCACAGTCCTAAAGCCGAAAGCAAACAGCCCCAAGAGTAGTACAGATTACTACAGACTGGCAGTCGAATGAAGTTGGGAGATCATGCGGTTGGAAGGTAAAAAAAGTTGCTGAATGCACCTGACAGCCGACAAAAAAATAGCCTATGGCTTGATGTCTTTTTCAACAACAAGCCCGATGGTCAAAAGCCGAGCTTGCCTTCCCTAAAATGTGCGACCTGAGGCGTCAGTGAACCCACCACCCATTCAACAGCAGATTTTTGGCAACAGGTGCTTTCCAGCACTTACAGCCGGCGACGTCGGTGCGGTGGAGAGCTACCTTAAGAGTCATGATCTTTGACTTCTCCAGCGCCTTCCAACCACACTGGCTGAGAAGCTCCCAGGGATGCAGGTAGGCCCGGTTGCCTGGATCAGGACTACGTCACCTGCAGACCACAATACATCAGACTGCAGGGCTGGCTGTCAGATGTGCTGGTGGTAAGCAGGTGTACCCTCTACACCGCCAACATCTGCTTCAACTGAGACACGTGTCACCTTCAGAAGTTCTCCAATGACACCATTGTCACCTGCATCAAGAATGACAGCACGGATGAACATAATTCTCTGTTGGAGATCTTCATGCAGTGGTGTGACGGCAACCACCTTTGGCTCAATGTAGGCAAGACCAAGGAGCTAGTGGTGGACTTCTGCCAGAGCAACAAGAGACCCCCAGCACCATTCACTGGGAGCCAGTGGAGATTGTGGACACCTACAGTACAAGCTCCTATGCGTATACTCGAACAAGCTGAAGCCTGAACTGGACCAACAACACAGATGCTCTCTGCAGGGGAATGGAGAGAGCAAGCCTCCTGAGGAGGCTTCAGTCCTTCACCGTGTGCAGTAACATGCAGCAGATGCACTACCACCACCAGTCTGTAGTGGCCAGTGTCCTATTCTTTGCAGTTGCCTGCTGGGGGGTTACTATTGGTCACCCCATGGCAACTTCCACATTATTCTTGTTAGTGTTACCTCTGAGCACACCAAAACAAATTCCAACACAAAATGTTAGTTGGATTTGGCAATACATGATTGATTATTGAATATTATATGAATATCCTCATTAGCAACATAAGTCTGGATGACAGTAAAGCTACGGTCATTCATTTGCATCAGACTGTCGTAGTCAACACATCTGAAACGCAAGCCGATCTGTCAGACGCATCCATTTCCAATGGTATCTTGCAGTGCAGTGTAGGCAGTGCTGGCAGACGTGCTGCTTTCCCAGTGTGTATAGTTCATTTGACTTGGGTGTAGTGCTATTTTTAGAAGTGAGGGACACACCTATAACGGAACACAACTATAAGGGTGTGCACGTGCATTATGTAAATAATAATATGGCCCCAAGCATTGACCATTATGAAGTTCTATTGTAATGCAAGGAATCATTTACTATCATTTCAAGCCAAAAGTTGAGTTTTCAAACTCAACTTTGAACACACTTCAGAAGTGGTAAGAACATTAACAGTAGTTTATAATTTATAAAAATGAATACATACAGTAGCTATATACACTCAATTTGACATGCCTTCGAACTGTACCGTTTCCTGCCCCCTAGTTGCAAGTGCATCTCTGTGATGATGTTACACGCCCTGCGTGATGTCATTCCAACCTGGTCTGATAAAAGTTCTGGAGAAAATAAAATAGACTCTACTTTCACCTTCTTAGTGTGTAAAATGGTGTCTGCAAGCAGTCTCCTGTCTGAAGATCAGTTACGATTTTCTGTCTGTCTGGATGTATTCACTGATCCAATTGCCACTCCATTTGGACACAACTACTGCAGAACCTGTATCACACATTACTGGGCTACTAATGATGTGTGCCATTGTCCACTATGCAATAGAAAATTCTCTAAGAGACTTTGTCTTTGTGATAATAAGTTCAGGAAGTCACAACTACCACCCGCTGAATTGGATGCATGAGCAACCAGCTGAACCAGATGAAGTCTCCTGTGAAGTCTGCATGGAGACCAAACTCAAAGCTCTGAAGTCCTGCCTGGTGTGTCAGTTCTCCTACTGTGAGAAAACTACACAAACTAATCGACCCTGTAAAGAATCTGGAAGACGTGTAAGAAACATGACCTATGGAGCTGTTCTGTAAGACTGACCACGTGTGTGTGTGTGTGTGTGTGTGTGTGTGTGTGTGTGTGTGTGTGTGTGTGTGTGTGTGTGTGTGTGTGTGTGTGTGTGTGTGTGTGTGTGTGTGTCTGTCACATAGACTGTATAAATGAGATGGACAAACCCCCTCCGCTGCTTTCTACAGACCGAAAATGAATCCTTTGCTGCAGACTGTGGCTCCGCCATCTTTCACTACGCGTCAGAATGAGTTCAGACCATTATTGGTTGGGTAACTTGTCAATCAAGAGCGGGGGGGCGGGGAATGAATGCTATTGGTTGTGTAGCGTGTCAATCAAATCATCCCGCCCCTCCTAGAGAATAGCCTACTTTATCGTCAATTTTATAATAAATAGAACCATAATTTAGCAAAACGCATATCCTGATGATTGAAAGGAGACTTTAAACTAGCGACTGGAAGCATATAGAATTTATGACAATTTTTATTACAGTAAGAAAATCGAGTCTGAAAGTTGGTAAAAACCCATCGGCTTGCGTTAAAATAAATTCTTTCTGAACTCACAGGTCGGCACGGGTGAAACAGCGCCTCTCGCTGGACATTTACTAAACATCCGGGTTGGCCTCATAGTAAATATCTCAGCCTTGCCCCTTGGTCTGTCATACCTGCACTGAGTCAGACAACAAGTCAAATTGTATCTCTGAAAGAGGAATATGAAGAAAAGAAGGTGAGAACGGCAGAGGCTGAAGTTCAGCAGATGATCCAGGAGAGAAAACTGAAGATTCAGGAGGTCAACTACCCAGAAGAGATCAGCAAGATAGACACAGACAGAGATATATTAGATAGTGTGCAGGTCTTAACTGCTCTGAGGATCTTCATTGAAGAGAAGCTTAAAGGAGCTTCCGGTATTGGCTTAGGAATGCGACAAAAACAAAAAAAATCTAATTGAATTCAAGGCTTCATATTTTGGGTAAACTACTTTTTAAAGCAACAGAGAAACAGGCTGAAGAGTTCATTAAAGAGCTGGAACAGGACATCATTAAGTTAAAGAAGAGCAACTCTCACACACTGAAAACCACCAGCACCTTCTCCAGAACTTAACATCCATCAGCACCCCTCCACCCACCAAGGACTGGACAACGGTCAATGTCCCTCAGTCTCAGAAGACTGGCAGGACAACTGTGGCAAAGCTGCATGATGCTAGCCTGGTTCCAGACAAATCTGCCATTGCAAAGCAAAATTGCCTTCGGCAGATTAGGTCCCAGATTAGTATCCCCCCCAGTGTATATTGAGATGGCAGATGTGTCACATTAAAAAGGACAAATCAAACAAATGGGACACTTTATTAGAACACAAAAATAAATCGCTACAGCCTCAGTAGTCGACCAGTGAATATATAGCTCAGAGTGAGTCCCGGCAGAGCTCATTAAAAACTATTAAGATGAGATTCCAGTCTTTAACCACAACATCTTTCTAAATGAATTAGACAATGCCCAATCTATAAGATCACAATGTGACCTTGTAGATCGGGCATTTGCAAATACATTTTCAGAATTTTTTGAAAATAAAAATCATAAAATGAAACAATTATAATTTGAATCAAAGTGTAAATAATTGAAAACAATCAAGAAGAGATTCCGCTCTTTATGCACAATTAATCATCAAGACAAAGATTAGCAGGACAGTACAGAACCTTTCATCAAAACAAGCCAGATAACCAGTCCTTCAATACAGTAGTTCCCATGAGGAAGCCAAAAGGTTTTGTGCGTCAACATTAGAATAGAATCATTTAAAAAGATCTTGATGAACTTAAGACAATACATGAACAATTAAATAGAAGCAGTCAAGACGAATACATGTTTAGAGAACTAGTGCAATAAAGAGTAAAGATATTTTTATGGTTGGACGTGTTCATTTGAATGGTTGATAACTTCTTCATTGTACGGTTGGCAAACTAGCTCAAATCACTTCTATAAACCTCCATTGAAAACCTGAATCGTACTGGTTCAACTGAATATCTTTTGTGTCCGGATAATAATGCAACGCCTAGATATTTATACCTCAATTAAGTTTTTCAATTGGAATTTGATACATTGCATTTCTGTTTTAAATACATTTAAAATAAATATATTTATTGTTCTTACATGACAGAAAGCCACTTCAGTCTCCATAGGTTACAGTGCTGACAAAAATATGTATATAATGATATCAAACTCAATACATTTATATTAATACGGCATCTGGCCTCAAACGCTTGTGCAAATACAGAGGGATTAATGTTAGTAAAACATGGATATAGCCTGGATTCATGAATTAATGTGACTGCAGAAAAAAGTTAAATGTAATCCTAGTGATTTTCTTTCCTTCAATACAGCTCTTCTATAGAAACAAACTTGATCAAGTATAACGAGAGATTGATGACATAAAAAATATTCCTTGTGTGCACAGTATTAACAGTGAAACACAATATAGATTTTCCAGTGTTTTTACTTGCATATTAGGCTGCTTCATTCCCGGTCTCCAGGGTGTCTGAAACCTTTGGAATCATGTTATGAATACAGGCTTTTTAATTTAGCATCAGATGAAGAAATGAAGGTTGAGACAAAGTGACTTGAAGCTAAACCAATTTGATCCATGACACATGGTATTCCATCTGCAAATGTCTGTGGTGCTTAGCACATTCCAATGACTCCACACCTTTCAGACACCCCTAAAAAATAAAAGTGACTAGACTAGGTTAAATAGCCCGATCCAAAACTATTTACATTTTCCCTTTAACCTCCAAAAGTGCAGTGTAGCCAAATCTCTGCTCCCAAAGCCAGGTCCAGTAGGTCATACACACACACACACACACACACACACACACACACACACACACACACACACACACACACACACACACACACACACACACACACACACACACACACACACACACACACACACACACACACACACACACACACACATATATATAATTATATATTAGAATTACACCCTCCTTTAATTAGTTCACAGCTCTAGTTTGTTACCATTCTGAAATCTATATTGCTTTCTTCCTCCCTTAAACTGAATTCACACCAGCAGCACTATTTCACTTCCACGTTTTGCAAAAGCACAGAGGTTCAATGCATTGTCTATGGAGAGGAGCGACTGCAGCGGAGCCAGCAAAGGGCGGAGTGCAAAAGTTGTGAAAAAATATCTATTTTGACGCTGCCACTCTGTGGCTAGACAGAGCGCCAGTCAATCAGAAGTGTGCTGTGCTCTGAAGTAGAGTTGGGATACGGATCCAACATTGTGGAGCCAGAATATGTTCCATCACATTTGGAACCGTTTCCGGGACCGGTTTATCACACGGTCAGAGCTGGTATGGTCGTATGGACTTCACGTCTGCTATGCAATTACTATAACGGTGTTTCTAAATGATTTGTTCTTTTATTTCAAGGACCACCATGAGTTCCATGTATACACTCTCAGAGTTACAGACCTGTAAGGGTCCTTATGGAACCCTCTCAATTAACCCAGAAGGTCCCTGAACCTCACTTTGAGAACCACTACAATAATATGTATGCAATAGTTTTTGTATGATTTAATTGAGAAGTGTTTATTAAAGATTTGAATGAAATTCAAAATTATATTGTTTTTTTGTTTATATAGGAATTATTAAAGGGAACTGTCGTGGCAGGAATCGGACCGTTAAGAAGGAATCGTTAAGAAACCGGAATCATTAAAATCCTAAAAGATCCCAACCCTACTCTGAAGTAGACATCACTGTATGGAAGTAGCACATATTGATAATAAAGTGTTAGAGCTCTCACTGGACTGCACCTGCAGCTTATTTATGAGAAAATACCTCGGAAACTCCCAATTTATTGGATTTTGCCACAAACGCAGTGACAGAAAATCTGAAATGGCTGCTGCTGGTGTGAATTCAATGTTAAAGTGCCAGTTTGCAACTTGCGACAAGTTTGCAACGTTGTGTCGTAATGTTTTGAATATTTCTTTTACTACAGCACTACAAGCTCTGATCAGAGCTCTCTACAAGTTCTACAAGCTCACAATGTATCATGATGCGATGCAGATCGGCTATTTTCACACTGTGATACCGTCAAATATAAAAATGGGCCATAACCACTTAAGCCCAATATACTACATCATACGATATATAGCTGAGCTCGTATATATGCTATTTTTGAACATTTTGACGATGTTTATGAAAATGTCTATAATGACATGCCCAGAATAGGGACACCAGGTTGAAAATCGTTAAGCATGAATCCACCCCGATATCCTTCTAAAAAAACAAACAAACAAACAAAACAAAACATCATGAACTGGCACTTTAACCGTGACATCATTGTAGCTGTGAAGTTATTGGACAGAAAAAACAAATCTAAATAAATATAGTAAATGAAGGTAAATATTTCTCTAGTTTTGTTATTCAAATGAGTGGAAGCAGCAAAAGGAGCTGGTTTTCAGAATGGTGTGTGCTTTTTTTGGCTGGTGTTTCGGGCCGTTAGGATTCTAGCTGATGGTTGGAGGAGCCTCCGTCCTCGGGGGCTGTCTCTCCGGGGGCCGCCTCCATGTCCTGGTGCTCAGGAGCCCCGGGTTCAGGGGCCTCCTCCATGTCCTGGTGCTCACGGGCCCCAGGTTCAGGGGCCTCCTCCAGGCCTCCGTGGGGCGTCTCCTCCTTGGGGAGAGACAGGGTTATTATAGTTAACCACTTAACTCTTTGACCGCCGTCGACGTGTTTTCGAGTCAATTGCTACTTAATCCATCCATGCCGTCAACGCGTTAGACACGTCGATAGCTTTTTAATTGTTTAATAAACGATCGCGCTTGTTCTCTGTACCATCCTTCATCATTTTACGAGCATTATCACCGGATATGGTGCCTGCAGCCTGTTTGCGCTGGTGAAAACTAACTCACACAGCTCGCCTCTGAACACGTAACCCTTTGGTTGGTGGATGGATCGTGTGTGTTTATAAACACGGCCAGATGATGGATTATAATGGATATAACATTTCTGTGAAAATTGCTGCCACTGGGTGAGCATATTATGAAAATACTCAATGACAGTCAAAGAGTTAACTCATTGAGTGCCATTGACCTGTTTCACGTGTTTTACCGCTAGGGTACAACGTGCCAATGACATGTTTGACGTGTTTTTGAAAATAACAGATCTACAAGCTCACAACGCCTCGCTTTGCGAGCCGTTATTTTCACAATTCTTGTGTGACACTCCTGTAAGCTGAAGTAGGGCAATTTTACAACAAAACATAAAAAGAAATGTGGAGATACAAGGTTTCTGCAACAGCAACAACATAAAAACTAGACTAGCAAACAGGCTTAAAAACAAATCATAATTACAACTAAGCTGAAATGGAAAAATGAAATGAACTAAAAAGTGAATGAAACATTCAGAAGTGTGCTAACCTCTGGGACAGAGGGGGAGGGGGTGGGTGGTTTCTTGGTCAGCTCCTCAGTGTGTTCAACAGAGCTCGTCTCACTGGTGGAATCCAACGCTGCTACCGAGCGCCGGAATAACCTCTGACCTTTGGGAAAAGAAAGACAAGGCACTGACTACATTTACAAGACAACGTTGTCTTCTTGGTGCCGTGCTATTGGTCCATTATTAGAGCCCATGACATATTTGAGTGTCCAATGCTGATCCCGATTTTTGGGGAGACTTATATACCACAATTACCCATGTTTTGACCCATATTTTGTCAAAGGCAAATGGAGCAGACGAATGGAGAGGGGTCTGGCACTGGAGTGGGGGCTGCTTCAAGCAGTTTCCTCTTCTGTCTCTTCGCCTGCAGCAAGAGATGTGCCTTTCCTCGGCACGGCGAGTTCCTGTAGCGACAGTCTGCCTCCAAACGCCACAGTCTTTTGCAGCTTCCTCCCAGTTTTTGTGGTCAATGGCTGCCTGCTTCATATCACGTTTGCAAACGTCCTTGAAGCGGAAGCGTGGGCGACCGAGAGGTCTGGAGCCTGTTCACAGCTCACTGTACAGGACCGCTCTGGGGAGCCGGCTGGGGTCCATCCTGTGGACATGGCCAAGCCAGCTGAGGCGGCGCAGGCTCAGCATGGTGAACATGCTGGTGGAGTGAGCACTACGTTTCAGAACTACTGTGTTGGGAACTTTATCATGCCAAGAGATTTCCAGGATGCAACGCAGGTGGAAGCTGTTTAGCTGTTTCTCATGTCTGGTGTAGGTGGTACGGGTAAACTATTCTATAACTGGCCATAACCCTATCCCTAACCCTAACCTAAGGGGCGGCAGTGGCTCAGGGGTAGAGTGGCCGGGTTGGCCGATGAGCAGGTTTGGAGCAGCAGTAGTGTACCTGACAGTCTCTTATTGGAGGAGGTGGGTGTAGATAGTGTACCTGACAGTCTCTTATTGGATGAGGTGGGTGTAGATAGTGTACCTGACAGTCTATTATTGGATGAGGTGGGTGTAGATAGTGTACCTGACAGTCTCTAATTGGATGAGGTGAGTTTAGATACAGTGGGGCAAAAAAGTATTTAGTCAGCCACCATTGTGCAAGTTCTCCCACTTAAAAAGATGAGAGAGGCCTGTAATTTTCATCATAGTTATGCATCAACTATGAGAGACAAAATTAGGAAAAAAAATCCAGAAAATCACATTGTCTGATTTTTAAAGAATTTATTTGCAAATTATGAGGAAAATAAGTATTTGGTCAATAACAAAAGTTCATCTCAATACTTTGTTATATACCCTTTGTTGGCAATGACAGAGGTCAAACGTTTTCTGTAAGTCTTCACAAGGTTACCACGCACTGTTGCTGGTATTTTGGCCCATTCCTCCACGCAAGATCTCACCCCGTAGGATCAAATTTTTTTTTTTTTTTTTAAGAACGGTGAGCAAAAATCCCAGAACCACACAGGGGGACTTAGTGAATGACCTGCAGAGAGCTGGGACCAAAGTAACAAAGGCTACCATCAGTAACACACTACGCCGCCAGGGACTCAAATCCTGTAGTGCCAGACGTGTCCCCCTGCTTAAGCCAGTAGATGTCCAGGCCCGTCTGAGGTTTGCTAGAGAGCATTTGGATGATCCAGAAGAGGATTGGGAGAATGTCATATGGTCAGATGAAACCAAAATAGAACTTTTTGGTAGAAACTCAACTTCTCGTGTTTGGAGGAGAAAGAATGCTGAGTTGCAACCAAAGAACACCATACCTACTGTGAAGCATGGGGGTGGAAACATAATGCTTTGGGGCTGTTTTTCTGCAAAGGGACCAGGACGACTGATCCGTGTAAAGGGAATAATGAATGGGGCCATGTATCGTGAGATTTTGAGTGAAAACCTCCTTCCATCAGCAAGGGCATTGAAGATGAAACGTGGCTAGGTCTTTCACCATGACCATGATCCCAAACACACCGCCCGGGCAACGAAGGAGTGGCTTCGTAAGAAGCATTTCAAGGTCCTGGAGTGGCCTAGCCAGTCTCCAGATCTCAACCCCATAGAAAATATTTGGAGGGAGTTGAAAGTCTGTGTTGCCCAGCGGCAGCCCCGAAACATCACTGCTCTAGAGGAGATCTGCATGGAGGAATGGGCCAACATACCAGCAACAGTGTGTGGTAACCTTGTGAAGACTTACAGAAAACGTTTGACCTCTGTCATTGCCAACAAAGGGTATATAACAAAGTATTGAGATGAACTTTTGTTATTGACCAAATACTTATTTTCCTCATCATTTGCAAATAAATTCTTTAAAGGGTCTACACCATGAATTTTAACTTTTTCTTAATTTTTGTGTGTTTTTGGTCTCCCCCACCTCTCTTCTGTTCCAACAAATACCCGACTTCGAGCATGCAGACTTTCATAGGCTATCTGTGGTTTTCATGTAAATTGGTCTGAAAACAGTCCGTCAGATTTGTTCCCCCACCCTACGTCACGCCTGGGAACAATTCCTCCCGTTTTTCAGTTCTAACCCCCAAAAAAAAATCTAAAAATAAATTAAATTTTTTTTTTTTTCATTTTTTTTTTTTTTTTTACATTTTTTCTTATTTTATTTTTTTACTTTTTCCACACAGAACCAGGACATGACATGCATACAAACTGGCTCAATAGCGCCCCGTGCCAAACAGGACAATGTGGTATTGCAGGTGAAAGTGCTTTATAAGCCAGAGAGAAGTTAGTTGGAATGAGTATATCTGAGGCTTGATTTAGGCTCAAACCTTTTGAAAAATGTTTGAGGGACATAAACAATATGATATCAAATATTATTATTATTTTTTAAATTCATGGTGTAGCTCCTTTAAAAATCAGACAAAGTGATTTTCTGGATTCTTTTTCCTAATTTTGTCTCTCATAGTTGATGTATAACTATGATGACAATTACAGGCCTCTCTCATCTTTTTAAGTGGGAGAACTTGCACAATGGTGGCTGACTAAATACTTTTTTGCCCCACTGTAGTGTACCTGACAGTCTCTTATTGGAGGAGGTGGGTGTAGATAGTGTACCTGACAGTCTCTTATTGGACGAGGTGGGTGTAGATTGTGTACCTGACAGTCTCTTATTGGATGAGGTGGGTGTAGATAGTGTACCTGACAGTCTCTTATTGGAGGGGGTGGGTGTAGATAGTGTACCTGACAGTCTCTTATTAGAGGAGGTGGGTGTAGGAGTGTACCTGACAGTCTCTTATTGGAGGAGGTGAGTGTAGATAGTGTACCTACCTGGCAGTCTCTTATTGGATGAGGTGGGTGTAGATAGTGTACCTGACAGTCTCTTATTGGATGAGGTGGGTGTAGATTGAGGTGCCAGTCTGCCCATCTGAGCTTTGGTGTTGTAGGTGGACTCTGTGGAGTCTAGACAACCTGTGGACAACAACACCACAGCAACATATTAACATAAGATACAGTAACTGCATCGAAATATCAATTTGAATTTCAACAATCAAAGTATATCAATATGTAAACAGCAACATATCGTATTGTTTGACTTTGTATCTTATCGTATCGTTTTGCAATGCAAATAATCAATTATATCAATACTAAGTACTAGTGCATTGTATTTAGCGATTTTAAGAAGAAAAAAGAAAAAGAGGGGTTCAATTACTTTTCCATTCCATATAGCTACACTTGGTCTATCGATAAATGTGTGTAATCTCTGCGTTCATGTCAAGGTGTGGGTTTGTCCATATGTGTTCAAATACAATGTCCATGTATTTGCCAGAGAATCACTTTGTTTACGTATTTATATCCATAATAATAAATGTTTCCCTTAAAAAAACCTGCACTATACACACGTTTCACACAGATTTAATTTCTTTGCTAAATATATTAGTTACTGTATCGATTTTAAATCATTGAATCGTATCGTATCGCCATGAATGAACCAATATCGTCCATGTATTGTATCGTCAACCATGTATCGAAAATAGAAAAATAGAAACCTCAAATAGAAACCTCTTATCTCCATATTGTATGTTTTTTTTTCATAAATGAATGCCCTACTTCATCAAACTACAATGTCACACAAAGAAATATTATATTTAATACAAAATCTTTGTGCTATTTTTCCATTTGAATCCTGAAAAGTAATGTTGGACATATGAGGTTTCCACCCGACAGCGACGAACACACCCATTGATGTCGTATCAGCCATACAACCTCCCAGCAACATATTAACATTGAGTGCCAAAAACGGCCAGGTTTTTTTCTTTTCCAAAAGGGACGCTCTGGGAACAATGTACGAAAACAAATTTCACCCACTTTTTTACCTTGTAAACCTGTGATGTGACAATAAACCTGATTCTGATTCTCACGCAACTTAGGAATGATCCTAGGACCATGTAAAATGGAATGGACTGGTCCATATCTCCATACTTTTTTACAGTGGTGAAAACAAGCCATTTTCCACTCTGCAATGGCGGATCGTGCTAGAAATATTATTGTTCCAGTCGTTAGACGGGACCCTCAACCATCGCAACCTTATCGTCCTATAAATGGTCCTCACTAATGCTCATTATAAGATGCCACCATTTCTGTCTACTCACTGCCTCAGAGGGCTGTGGACAGTTCAGACATTTCAAACAAGAATTTATTTCATTTATTTGTTATCAATAGCTTCTATTTCAGCATGCTAACTTTCCAGGTAGAGAAAGGCTGTAGTTTCTATTATCCTGGAATCCCCATCTATTCCAAGGTAATAGTCATCGGTAGGCATGTTTCTGAATAGTCCACAGCCCACCAATGAGAAGAGTAGACAGAAATTAAGCCATCTTATAATATACATTAGTGAGGACCAATTATTGAAAATGGGAGTGAAGTAGGGGTTTGACCAACTAGTCGACTACTATAACCACTAGTCCTGCTACCATAATTGGCGGCCACACTCATGGAGTGTACACGAGTGTATGGGGCCAGTCTCCAAGCAGACACATGGCCCAACTAACTCCATATTTTCCCCCAAAATTCCACAATATTCTGCCTGTAACAGCAGCTGCTTCCCATACCGTTACTGTACTTGCACGATGTACAATTAATATGAAACACATTATGCCCCAATACTTATGCAAATCACTTCCACAGCCCGCAATTTACTTCCGGATGGTCCGTTTAACAGCCAATCATGTTCGCGAGATCTACAAGCTATGGGGCAGAGACGCTATGTGCCATACACCGTATCTTAGCAACAACCTAAGCGCTAACTCTCATTGGTCGTGTCATGCTTAGGGCAGTTTCCAGACAGCAGCATCAAGTACTCGCTCAGATAGCTCGCTGCCGCCATTACAGTCAGACGCACTGACGCAGCAACGGCTGGCCTCCATGATTGTTCTGCGAGCCCAGCTGGACAGCACAATCACCGTAATTTCTATAATAAATCGCCCTGTCATTCATATTTTCAAGACTTTGAGGTCACTGCAGCCTCCTACTAATGTAAAGCATGTTTATGTCCACTACTGTGATAGCGATCATTGTATTTCAATGCTTAGTGCCCAGGGGTGCTTAACATGAGCCGTTAGCTGTTAGCCGTTAATGTAGTAATAATTTCTGCTAATTTCGGTTCTACTGTGTTAAGCTTGTGTTACTGCTGCTTAAGGCCCCTGCATGCTACCAAATGAGGTGGTCACCCTAGCACCGTTTGTGACCACCGAAACGGGCCTTAGGTGGGCCCCACCTAGGCAATTCTATGTGGGGCCAAGGTGGGTCTTAACTGGGATGCCCATGTGGGCTATAAGTGGGTTCTACCTGGGCCCTAGGTGTATTCCAACCAACCAGAGTGCAGTGGCCATCACTCCAAATGCTGTGACGTCAGGGCTCTCAATACTGCACATTGGGGGAGGAGGAGGGGCGCAGGGTGGGCGCGCAGATCGCTGAACCAATGGTAGCCCACGGATGTTTTCTCTGGAGATTTAAAATCCGCCCCTCTATGCCACATATCAGACGCGCTACAGGGTCTTTACTGACCAAGCCATGGCCCCACTGGCTACGCCACTGATATGCGCTGCCAAGTGGGCGCGGGCGCTAGTCAAAGTAATAGAGGATGTGTTAATTATTATTATTTTCATTATTGAAACAAAATTGTTCCCTGAACCAATTAAAACCGGGAAAGCATAGGTGTCATTTGACATTGACAAGTGGTATTGGATGACAACCAGTGGTGTAAAGTAACTAAGTACATTTACTCAAGTACTGTACTTAAGTAAAATTTTGAGGTACTTTTACTTTACTGGAGTATTTCCAATTGTCAATACTTTTATTTCTACTCCACTACATCTCAGAGGCAAATATTGTACTTTTACTCCACTACAAATATTTGAAAACTTTAGTAAATAGTTACTTTGTAGATATAATCGCACGCGACGATATAATCGCGACACATTTTGATACCAATATTTTACTCAAGTAAATTTTAAGTAAAACATTTGTGTACTTTTTCCACCACTGATGACAACTAGTCGACTACTTTGTGTTAGTAGTCGATGACTATTAAAATTCAGCAGTCGTGAATGCCCTAGTATGAAGTGCTTATCACAAAACATGCAAAATCATATTAATGTTCTTCAGAAAAAAGGTATATATTTTTTTTGTTTTAGTTTCAATATCAAATGGTCAGAACAAACAAACTGAATAGATTATTAGATTAACATTATTTACACAGGTATCAACAAGCTAGTTCACTGCTCCATCCTAATCATCCGCAATAAGATTACTTGCACGCATGCACACACACGCACACACAGTACCTGCACTAAGGTTGAAGGTCCTGCCCATTATGGAGCTCTCTACTGGAGAAAACCAGTTCATCACGGAGCCCACTAGGGGGAGCTGTCTCAACATGCCCTGAGAACGCACGCACGCACGCACGCACGCACGCACACACACACACACACACACACACACACACACACACACACACACACACACACACACACACACACACACACACACACACACACACACACACACACACACACACACACACACACACACACACACACACACCACACAGTTTACAGTTTGAAGTCAATCAGGCGGACGATTCTCAAGATACATGAAGGACAAAATATGCAGATGTGTGCATTTATAGAGGGATTGGCTCAGATATAAAACACTGATATACTGATGTATACACACGCACAAACACTCACACACACACACACACACACACACACACACACACACACACACACACACCTCTTCCATCAGCTTGTCCTGGTTGGCTTTTTGCAGCTGGAGTTCTGCTTCCAGGATGCCTTTCCTCACCACATCCGTCATGTTCTCCAACAACTGTACACAACATTAATACACACCTTACTGTATACAGTATATGCAACACATCATGTGTGTTTAAACTGCACAGAACACACACACACACACACACACACACACACACACACACACACACACACACACACACACACACACACACACACACACACACACACACACGTGTTTACACTCACAACTTATCACAACTTATAGACACACTCACAACTTATAGACACATTTATGCAAAGTTATAATGATATTATAATAATATACAATGTACACAGAGACTGATATAGGCAACATAATCCTACCCTTCCACTCTCCTCTATGTCTGTCCCAAGGCTCATCATGGTCTCCACCAAGTCACAAACATCAAGGTCTTCTGTTGCCATGCCAACAAATACACAGTTCTGTTCTGTTCCACACTGTGATCCTAAAAGGACAAATAAAACAACATTCACTATACATTTGCAGCTTTTCGCGCACATGTGGGTGTTTGGGGTTTGGTGTTTGGGCAGCTCCGGTGTTGCCAACAAGCTCAAAAGTAGCGACCAGTTTTACCACTTGAACCCTATTACATCAGCTATTTTCAAATAAATATAGCAACTACACTTCAGAAACAAGACCAAACAAAAGCAACCCGCAACTATGAATATAGTTAGCTCCAGATTATGTGAGTGAAACAAGCGACCAGGTCGACGTAGCGGACATGCCACCACAATCTACGACAGCGAGAGCGCGCGCGCGAGAGAGAGATAGAGATGAAGAGAGAGAGACAGTCTGGCAATATATCGTTCGTATTGATGCAATATTAAATTGAAGGCAAGACAACAGTTACTGAAGGCCTGAAACATGCAGAATTGATTGCCTTAACCAGACCAGTCCTCCTCAGGGCGTAGATCTCCGCCAGGCCGGGTTGTCTACCCAGGACCCGCAAACTTTGGAAGGCAGTCATAGCCACTTGGAATGGGAAAAAAGCAGGACTTTTCAAAGAATGTTAACTAATAACTTCTTCTTAAAGAAGAATCTGAAAATGTCAATGACGGTTGATAAAACATAAAGTTTATATTATCAATAGGCTATGTTAAACGCTTAATTATTCTACATTCTCATTTGTTATTATTCAAATAAAAGTTACTAATAATAATAATAATAATAAAATACACTACTCCTATTATATTAAAATTGGCTTAAGGGAGGACAGGTGGGCGGTTGGACCACGCCATCACACTCATGTCACCATGACTCAGCCATAACTATATACTAAGGAGTTCCCAAAGCAGCTACGCCCAAATATGGAGTGTGTTGTCAATGTGTCATCATGGCATCAGGCACAAACAAATCACTCATCTCCATATATGGCCACAAAAGGGGCCATGCCCATTATTGGCTTATAGTAATGACATCAGGTATCTCAATTTATGGCCATAAAAAAAGGACCGACAGATACACAGATCTCAATATATGGCCATATCAGTCGGATCGGCAGTGCAACGTAGGCGTGAACTCTAGAACCTCTAGTTATTATACATTTCTAGGGGGGTGAATGTTTTTCATTATGTTTATTTTATTTTATTTTATTGTCTCCGCCAGTATGGTGGAGAGTATGTTTTCGTCTCCGTCCGTCCGTCCGTGTGTCCGTCTCAGCCAAGCTAACATCGGTCAAGCTTCACGTGACACGTGACAATATGTGGTCACCAATGCTTTGATTGGCTAGCGAGACGCATGATGAAATAAAAACCTATAAATATCACCACGCACTTCAAAAAATATGAATTATTTTTTGAAGTGCGTGGTGATATTTATATCTATATTTATATCTAAATTCATATTTAGAGTGATGGAAGTGATGGAAGCTCACTTCAAAAAATATAGATTATTTTTTGAAGTGAGCTTCTATCACTTCCATCACTCTAAATATGAATGGGGTGTGATTTTTTGTCTCCGTCTCAGCCAAGCTAACATTGGTCAAGTGACACGTGACAATATGTAATATAAATAGGTAAGACAGGATTAATCAGGAACAGTACTGGCGGAGACCTGTGCTCCGAGGAGCACATTTTCTAGTTAATATGTTTTTTTACGGTGTGACTCCTGGAGGGCAAGCTGTCCTGTGTGTGTGTGTGTGTGTGTGTGTGTGTGTGTGTGTGTGTGTGTGTGTATATTGTTCAGTTTGTGAATTCATAATCTCAGATCGATCCACGATCTGAGCCTGTCCATATTTGGAGAAGACTGATGCCCTAGATATGACATCATCAAGATGATATCATAGATCACTGGGAAGCACTATTATTAGACAATGTCTTGTTCAATGTTAAAGCAGCACTATGTAACATTTTTTTTGTGAATACAAGGTAATTGTGTACAATCTATATGGGAGAGTATGTCGATACAATATAACTTATACAATCTGTATGTTAATACAATATATTACACGGCTTGGTTGAATGCTTGATTCTGATTGGTCAATCGCTTAATTCAGTGGCGTGTTATTTCTGGATAATGACCAATGAGCTCAATAACAGACCGCTGTCTAATCAAAGACTCAGAGCACCTGCTCATATCAACATGTGCTGCTTGATGTAATGCTCTATGCAACATGACAGCCATGTAAACAAACACACCATGTCATGTAAACATTTGAAGCGAGAAATAGACAAGGCAGTAACCAAAAATGTATTCTATTTGATCAGCCGCCTGTTTTCCGAGGCGACCGTGTCCACCCAGCGCAACACTTATGGAATACTTTCATTGCCATAAGCAAGGAAATACTTTGTTTTGTTGTTACTTTTGGATCAATTTATTAATTCATTTATCAAGTAGCCGTGTAATAAACGGGATAATTGACGGGTAGCTGGTCATTATAGATTTTTTTTAAATTAACAGCTACCCGTCAATTATCCCTTGCATAACGTATACAATCTGTATGGTAGAGTATGTTAATACAATATAATCTATACAATTCGGGTGGTTGTATTTTGTCTCCCTGCTCTTCTATTGAGACATTTAGATCGTGTCAAAGGTCATGTCTCACCTAGACACAGGATCTGACACAGATTTTGACCTGATAGTCAATATTCAATTTATCCCCTGAGCAAGCAGGCAGGCTCTATTAACTCAATGGTAAGAAATTCAGCACTTTCGCAGAAAACCGGGTTCAAATCAGAGAAAGAGGAAAGTTACATAATGCTGCTTTAACATCACAATTTATACATTTTATCTTTATTATTATAAATTATACATTTCCAAATGACTTGAGGTGTTTGTTTTTGTTTAGTTTTTTGCAGAGGAGTGCTTTGGATATCGTCGATGTCGGGCAAAATCCTTGTATTTCCATATTTCAACTTTTTTTGTTCTTTATTCTTAATGTATGCCATACTATATACATACATACATACAGGTGTCACACAAAAGTAGTGACAATATCAGATCTACACGCTCACAACATGTTAAGCCAATACTGCACACATGCGCACACACGAACACACGCACACACACACACTTGACGTCCGTATGAGCACGGCGTATGAGCACGGCATTTAAACAGCTATAACTCCAGTTCGCAGCATGCTACGGAGTACAAATTTTGTACATGGACTAAAACCACCAATAGGGACAAACTGAAATTAATTAAGCCCCGCCCCCTCTGTCTTCCTATTGGCTGGGCTTTAAACAGCCATTATTCCAGTTTGCAGCATACTACCAAGTACAAATTTGGTAAGTGGACTCAGACCACCAATAGGGACGAACTGAAATTAGTTAAGCCCCGCCCCAAAGGCACCGCTTCCTTCACACAGGGTGTTATTTTTAGCGGTGCCAACCGCTCTATACATGACTTTGTCCGTTTGTCCGTTTGAGCCTGGGATGAATGAGCACGGGATTTTAAACAGCTATAACTCCAGTTTGCAGCATGCCACCAAGTCCACATTTGGTATGTGGACTTAGACCACCAATAGGGACGAGCATGAATTGATGAAGTTATCAAAGCGGGGTCCAGGGACCCCCAGCGTATGTTATGTCCGTCCGCCCGTATGAGCACGGGATTTTAAACAGCTATAACTCCAGTTTGCAGCATGCCACCAAGTCCACATTTGGTATGTGGACTTAGACCACCAATAGGGACCAGCATGAATTGCTGAAGCCCCGCCCCCTCTGTCCAGGGACCCCCCAGCGTATGTTATGTCCGTCCGCCCGTATGAGCACGGGCTTTTAAACAGCTATAACTCCAGTTTCCAGCATGCCACCAAGTCCAAATTTAATATGTGGACTTAGACCACCAATAGGGACGAGCATGAATTGTTGAAGCCCCGCCCCCTCTGTCTTCCCATTGGCTGGCCTTTAAACAGCCATAACTCAAGTTCGCAGCATGCTACGGAGTACAAATTTTTCACATGGACTAAAACCACCAATAGGGACGAACTGTAATTACTTAAGCCCCGCCCCCTCAGTCTGCCCATTGGCTGGCCTTTTTAAACAGCCATAACTCAAGTTCGCAGCATGCTACGGAGTACAAATTTTGCACATGGACTAAAACCACCAATAGGGACGAACTGTAATTACTTAAGCCCCGCCCCCTCTGTCTGCCCACTGGCTGGCCTTTAAACAGCCATTATGGCAGTTTGCAGCATGCTACCAAGTACACATTTGGTAAGTGGACTCAGACGACCAATAGGGACGAACTGAAATGAGTTAAGCCCCGCCCCAAAGGCACCGCTTCCTTCACACAGGGTGTGATTTTTTAATTACGAAAAAGTTGGAGAACTACTGATTAAGAAGGCATTTGTAGAATCAACCTCAGGTCTTAATTTTATTGTTTTTAAATAATTAAAAGGAATAGTTTGGAATACTGTATGAGGTTTCCAACCGGCAGTGTTGATATCATCTTCTCACAAAGTGCACAAAGCTCAAAGAGCGTCTATTGACACAGATAATGCACCAAACCTATCAACCGTTGCTGTTCTCAAACATCGTGTCATCTGCGTTATTAGCAGAAATAGCCTAGCTGAAATAACAGTTAATAACAAGGACTTCTTTTTTTTATATAACAAAAGGGTCTTTCCTGTTTTTAAACGGTTCCAAAAACAACATTGATTAAAACATTTAAACATTAAAATACGTTCTGGATTGCAGCTTTAAAAACAACAGCTCAAATCAAGAGGTTGCAGGGCAAGGTAAAGCCCCTGAAACGCACACAATACTGTACAGTACGTATTTTAATGGGCCCTATGCACAGCTGCCATATTGGAAAGAGATTCCTTCACAGGTGTTACCAATGATTCTAAAGGCTCTGTTCCATTTAGCGTAGCCCAGTGGTTTTCAAAACCTTCAAGGACCCCCATTATATATTCTATGTTTGCTACTTTAGTGTGACACTCTTGTAAGGTAAAGTAGGGCATTCATTTATGAAAAAAACATTAAAAAGTTGAAATGTGGAGATGGAAGGTTTCTGCCCGACAGAATCCAAACCAATTATTGAATATTATATGTAAACAGAAGTTTATGGGAGTGTCTCAATGAATGACTCTGGGTCAGATTTATTCTACCCCCTCTAGTCTGGCCTTGTGTCTGCTGCTCACCAGCCTCCTTTCCCCCCTCCTTTTTTCTTCTTTTGGGGCACCTTCTTGTTTCGGGGAGCCCCTGAGGAGGCTGCAGGTTTTTGCTGGCGGAGAGAGGCCCCAGTACTGGTGGTAGCAGAGCCGGACGCAGGGCCTGGTCTTGGAGACGTTGGGGGGCTGCTAGCTGTCTTACTGGCATCCAGCTGGTCACACTCCGCTGCCGATGCTCCCTGCGTTCCTCGGCCCACCAACTCCTCCTGCTTCTTGCCCTTCTTCTTTCCCCGGTAGTAGGAGCGCTCCCTCAGGGGCAGCCATCGCTCTGGGTCAGGCCTCAATGTGGGGTCAAAGTTCTTGGGCAATTTCCCTCTCTTTTTCTTCTTCGTCACTTTGACAGTGCCTTGGCCTTCCTGCTCTTTGGGCAGGGTTTCTCCCGTGACTTTAGCGGTCTTCTTCCTGACGTAGTTTGCACCGCCGTGCGACTTCTCCAGCTCGTCCACGTCCACGTTGAAAGCCATAGCATCCGGGGATGGGAGGTGCTTACTCAGGGACTTGGCTTTGTCCGTGTCCACCAAGGAATATGCCAGGATAAGCTGGGCCAACGTGTGCACGTCGCTGGTGTTTTGCTTCCAAAGCAGCTCCAGATCACAGATAGCCTCTTTTTTCCGTCCGTACTTCAACTTGAAATTGGCGGCTTCCCGTACTATTGCCAGGTGTGACGGGGATACGGGCTGCTCGGCTTGGTAGTACTGAAGAGCTTGGCTGAAGACATCGACGGCACTGTCAATGTCTTCCTCATGGGCGTACAACGTCACCAGGGCTGAAACCATTCCTGGTTTGTGCTTGAAATCTTCAATTGACCGCAAGACGTCACATGCTTTTGAAACATGACCTTGAATCAAGTACAGCTGTGCCATCGTCAGTTTAATGCTGGCTGCAGTCTCTGGATGTTGATGGGAGAATTGTTGCAGCAGCTCCATTGCCTCGCTGTGCTGTTTCTGCCTGCACAGTTGGGCCGCCTGTATCAGCACAGGTCGGGGGTGACCTGGGTTCTGCGTCTGGAGGCTGGATGCCAGCTTCCTGCACTGTTCATCCTGGTTGCTGTACATGGCAAGGAGGGCTTTATTAAAGTCTATGGCCTGCAGCTGATTCTTGGTCAGCTTGTACTCCACACCGTCAGCATTCGTTAGCTTCACCTTCTTCTTTGAGTCAAACACATTTTGGTCCTTGTTTATTGTAACGATGTTGTTGGCAGTCACGGCAAGCAGCCCCACATCCAACGGCTTGAGCTTGATGACCTGGTTGTAGAGCTGCAGAGCCTCCTCTGGCCGGCCTTGTAACTGCATGATGTACGCCATCTGTGAGTGGATGACAGCCAGCTTGGACTCTATGTCCTCCTCAGTCACATCCAAATCTTCACTCAAGGAAGCTCTACGAAGCTCTTCTGCTTGTCGGAGTTTATTGAGGGCCTCTATAGGCTGACCTTGACCAATAAGAGTGCAGGCAGCATTGTAGCAAAGCTCATACGTCGTTTCAGGCAGGCCAAGATCGTCCAGGGAGGCTTCTTCCTCCTCCCACTGACTCAGAGCGGCGACTACAGCAGCTAGGTTGGTCTTCCTCTTCTCCTCGTATTTATCCAGGGAGTTCCTGATCAGGTCCGTGTACACAGCCTTGCATTCCTCATAGCGCTCCAGTCTGTAAAGAACTTGGCCATAGAGCTCCTTCAACTTGTCAGTCTGCTCAGAAGCACCTTCAATGGTCTTCAGGGCACTTTCCACTCTGTTCAGCCGGTATTCACAGTAACTCTTCTCGAAAACAACGGTGTCACTGGCAAAGACCTCAGAGTGGGCATTTATGACATCCAATGCCTCTTTGAAGTGGCCATTTTGGATAAGACACACAATCTTACAGTGAAGGGCTGTCGTATCATCTTGGACCTCGTCCAGAATGGTTTTGATAGAGTTTATGGCCCGGGTGTAATCCCCTGTCTGTCCACAGCGGTTCACTTCGGTCCACAGTGAGACTACAGAGCTTCCTGCATTCGCCATGTTTCACTGTTTGTCTTTGAAACACTGAATCGAGTCCCAACTATCAATTTGTAATGAGTCCGAAAAATGCAGGAATTAAACGGTTAGTCTATTATAACGTTATTATAGAGTTCACATATGGAATCTAGCCTCTATCTGAGACTGTGATTCTTATATATACCGTCTGGCGGGAATTGGAATAACAGAGGGATTCTTCGACATCACCATGATGTCAGACTGTGTCAGTCAGCTCCATATATGGAGGTCATACTCACAGTACATGTGTCAGCCAGCTCCATATGTGAAGGGCACACTTAGATGTGTCAGCCAGCTCCGCTCCATATATGGAGTTCTAGATCAGTAATGCCCAAATATGGAGTGACTCACTCAAACATATTGAGAAGCCATGGCGACCTTACAGTATATCAACAAACCTGCACGTCTTGAAAGCCTTCGTTTTTGCTACTATCTGAGGCATTAACATAAATATCTTTCTCAGACGCCCTTCTCTCTCTCTCAGTCGTTAATACTATTTTCAATACTAGTCCAGTACCGGTTATTAGAAATACATAGAAGCCAGTCTATCATGTCAGTCATCTATCTCATCAGTACTTTGACATCAGTCATGTCCATATCTAGGCATAAACTGTGGACAAACATACATAAAGACATGCACATGTGGAAAGACATATACAGACATACACAGATGTGTGGATTTCCTAAATATGTCTGTTGTCTATACTGTATATGGTTATGTCTATTGTCTATTCTAGATCAGTGTCCAACGGGCACCAATCTAATATTTTAGTATTTTGTTACTGAGTGTACAGCACTTTCCAACTAGAGCACAGAGCCCTGCTTGTGTGTGTGTGTGTTTGCACACAGGCTTAGAGAGACGAAGGTAGGCTTACTTTGTACTGCAACAGCACAAACATGTTCATGGATTTTAATATGTTCGACATTCTACAAGTTATTTATGTACATGTTTATCTCTTTGTTAGACGTGCGTAAAAGAGCACCGAACTAGAGCCCTGCAGTGTGAGTGTGTGTGTGCGTTTATACACAGGTCTGGAGGTAGGCTGGCTTTTGCATTGCAACAGTACAACCGTTTTTATGAATGAAATGAATGAGTTCTCATGCTGGTGTATTTTATCATGCAGGAGGTGCTAGGACCGAGTGCACTGTTTGCACCAACACCCTGGGCATTCCCTGATCACCTGTTAATAGGGTATGTTAACTTTCATGATAAATATTCTAAAGTACATTGAATGCATGTTACTGGTACTGGGTGTATTCTTGTGAATGTTTGGCTGAGGTCGAAGTTGTAGTCAGAATTTGATTCTGATTACAACCAAACATCAGCAAAACATCTATAGCACCAGGGTAAATCGTGAAACTAATTCAATGTTTGTTTTTATTACAGATTGTGCCTTACAGTCGAACCGCTGTTCTTTTTACCGTTTAGTTTTTATAGTTTATGCTGCTATGTTTTTTATTCTTTTGCACTGTATTTAGATACAGTGCTATAACCCCTGTGGCTTTAAAGGACAACTTTGTTTTTTTACAACCAAGGTTTATATTTTAGCTTGTAATTAAAGTAAATAAAAGATGAGTGTTATTTTTTTTTCATTTACTGCTTTCTATAGTTTTAGCAATTTTCACGATATTTTTTACAGTGGGCGGGGGCATTCTGTCCGGTGGCTAAATATGCCTTTTTTACACAATAAAAAAGGTCCTGTGGTCTTTGATGGCCAGATGTGAGTTATTGGGGGCTAGAAACAAGCTTCTGTAAATACTAATAAAGAAAACGCTGGGTTATTGTGTAAAAAAAGACATATTTAACCACCGGACAGAATGCCCCCGCCCACTAGACACACACTGTAAAAAATATCGCGAAAATTGCTAAAACTATAGAAAGCAGTAAATTAAAAAAATGTAACACTCATCTTTTAATTACTTTAATTACAAGCTAAAATATAAACCTTGGTTGTAAAAAACCAAAGTTGTCCTTTAAACGAAAATCACAACCTGTCCAAACCAAGAGGTTTAATTAGGCTACAACCTGAGACAGATATATACTTGGTTAATGGTTATACTGCAGATTTGCACTTAATTGATTGCTGCCCCTTTACTGTGTGGTGTTCATGGCTTTTTAGCCTTTGAGTTTGTATTTGCAGTGATCTTTAACTCTTTAACTGCCAGTATATACACAATCTAACCCCTTCCCTGCCAGAGAATAACATTGCAAAAATAGGTAAAATGTAAATTTTGTCTCCGTTTATTTTTTAACATTGAAGTGAATGGAGCAGAAAATCTTCGCATCGCGTTATCTCCTGCTTCCTTTGTGATAAACGAAAAATTTAAAAAGTAAAAAAAAAAAAAACGTTTTATCTTTTTTCAAAAATCTCGTCAATCTCGTCGACGGCTGGCTGAGCCATGCGGAGAAAAACGAGAAATCTCGTCAATGGCAGGTAAAGAGTTGTTAATGCCAAGTGCACTTGGCTCTGAGTATGTTTATCGTGCCTGTTTATTGTGCTTATTTGCAGTGGTTAACCTGTGTGTGTGTGTGTGTGTGTGTGTGTGTGTGTGTGTGTGTGTGTGTGTGTGTGTGTGTGTGTGTGTGTGAGCGCGTGCGTGCGTGCGTGCGTGCGTACGTGTGTGTGTGTGTGTGTGCTTAACCAATGAGTACATTTCAGTGCAGCAACTTAGCCAAGCTATTTTATCTGTCTTTTTAGTGGCCCTATGCAATCTACTATCGGGTGGCATGTGGACATAGTTTTAACCATTAAAGATATAAATGCTTTGTACAATTCTCCTAACTGGGAATAAATTATCATTTGGTAGTTAAAGCCTCTCTGTCTATTCACAACTGAATACTTACCTTTGGGAAACTTAACTAAATATTAACAACTCAGGTCTCCCACCCTGTAATTGGGAGTGGCGTAGTCACACTGTGTATAATGCGAGTAATTGTTAACTCCATTTGGTTACATATATTTAATAATATTAGTTTGTTCTTTTAGATCGCCTTTTAAAACACT